>NC_084594.1:3971974-4146974 GCF_033807715.1 Cololabis saira
AACCCCAATTAAGGCACAGAAAAAATATCGAGATATATATCGAGTATCGCCATTTAGCTAGAAAATATCGAGATATGACTTTTGGTCCATATCGCCCAGCCCTACTGGACTATATACGTTTCTGCACTGACAATGTGACAGAGACTAAAGGCCCTGACACACCAAGCCAACTGTCGGCCGTCGGGCCGTCCATGAGCGTCGGTGCGTCTGTCGGCCTAGTTTCCCCGGTGTGTCCCACACGTCGCCACAGGTCGGCCGCCCGTCTGCAGCTTTTCAGCCGATTCGACATGTCGAATCGGCGTCGGCCGTCGGTCAAACAGTTCACTCTGTGATTGGCTGTTCAGGTAGCGTGGAACTGAACAGGGAAAAGCCGAGTGAAATTTTTGAAATCGTTGGTTTCATTCATCTCCAGCTCTCGACACAGGTCCGGGTAAGCTCCTTGAGCTGTCGCTGTTGTATCCATGATTTCACCCATGTAGTGCGGTTTCTTCTTATTTTCCGCCTCCGCCTCCTCTTTTCTTCTTCCACAAGCTGAAGGCCGAGGGCTGACAACGCCAGTGCCAATTCTTTATTCTTACGCATTGTGGTAGCGAGAGTGGTGTGGAAATGTGGTGTGAATATGAAGCCAATTTGTTTTGTTTACGGCTTCCCAGAGCTTCCGGTTTTCCCTTGTTTTTGAGTGAATACAGACTACCGCTGGGTGTCGTCTTTGCGGTGTGTCAATGCTTCTTTTTGAGCCCGACCCAGCCCGACACAGGCGACGCGAGGCGACACAGCAGTCGGCCGACAGCGGGCGACGTCGGGTTGGTGTGTCCTCGGCTTAAAGCGGTTAAAGTGTTCCCCAACCAGAAACCATGGCTCAATGGTGAGGTGAAGGCCCTGCTCAAGGAGAGGGACGCTGCCTTCAGAGCAGGGGACCAACTGAGCTACACAGCGGCACAGAATAACCTTCGCAGGGGCATCAGGAAGGCTAAGCGCATTTACCAGCAGCGCATCGAGGACCACTTTAATACCAACAACTCTAGAGGCATGTAGCAGGGAATTGAGATCCTGACTGGCTACAACACCAGCACACTGAACCACTTCTTCGCTCGCTTCGACCGCCACAGCAGGGAATACATCGTTCCTGCTCCATCATCAAATGATGACGACCTGCTCCAGCTCCAGCCGCAGCAGGTCAGAGCCACCCTGCGCAGAGTCGACGCGAGGAAGGCACCTGGTCCGGATGGCGTCCCGGGGCGGGTACTCAAGGAATGTGCAGACCAGCTGGCTGAGGTCTTCACAACCATCTTCAACCTCTCCATCAGTCTGTGGTGCCCACCTGCCTCAAATCAGCCATCATTGTCCCTATACCCAAAAAGAACACAATGAACTGCCTGAATGACTACCGCCCAGTTGCTCTCACCCCCATCATCGCTAAATGCTTTGAGAGACTCATTCTCCCCTCCATCAAGTGCGCCCTCCCTGCCAACCTCGATCAACATCAGTTTGCCTACAGAGCAAACAGGTCGACAGAGGATGCTGTCATAATGGTGCTCCACACAGCCCTCACCCACCTGGACCAAAGAAACACCTATATGAAGATGCTGTTTGTGGATTTCAGCTCAGCATTTAACACAGTCATTCACCACAGACTGATCCAGAAGCTGGGAAACCTGGGTTTAGGCAGGTCACTGTGTGCATGGATCTATGACTTCCTCAAGAACAGACCCCAGTGCGTCAGGATGGGAGACCGCACCTCCTCCACACTCACCCTGAACACTGGAACACCACAGGGGTGTGTTCTCAGCCCTCTACTCCACTCCCTCTTCCCCTGAACACTGGAACACCACAGGGGTGTGTTCTCAGCCCTCTACTCCACTCCCTCTTCACCTGAACACTGGAACACCACAGGGGTGTGTTTTCATCCCTCTACTCCACTCCCTCTTCACCTGAACACTGGAACACCACAGGGGTGTGTTGTCAGCCCTCTACTCCACTCCCTCTTCACCTAAGCACTGGAACACCACAGAGGTGTGTTCTCAGCCCTCTACTCTACTCCCTCTTCACCCACGACTGCTCCCCCATCCACCCCACAAACACCATCATCAAGTTCGCCGACGACACCACCATTGTAGGACTGATTAAGAACAACGATGAGTCGGCCTACAGGGAGGAGGTCAAGCACTTAACTGACTGGTGCTCTCAGAATAACCTGGACCTCAACACATCCAAAACCAAGGAACTGATTGTGGATTACAGAAGATCTAAATCCGTGCTCCCCACCCTCGCCATCAGAGGAGAGGAGGTGGAGAGAGTGGAGAGCTTCAAGTTCCTTGGAGTCCATATATCAGCCGACCTCACCTGGACCACCCAACACATCTGCTCAGCTGAAGAAGACCCATCAGAGACTCTATTTTCTCAGGAAGCTCAAACAGTCTCACCTCCCCTGCCCCCTGCTGGCCAACTTCTACCGTGCTTCCATCGAGTCCATCCTGACCTACTGCTGCACAGTGTGGTCACTCAAATCCAGAACCACAAGACTGAGTAACAGCTTTTTCCATCAGGCCATCAAAGCCATCAACCCCCCCCTAACCCTAACCTGACATGGACTGACACCAATCCCCCAACCCCTCCCACACACACTCATACACACAACCAAGTGCAATAATTGCCCCAGATAGTATTTATCTCCCGCCCTGCACTAAATGTACAGTTCATTTTATATTTTATATTTCAATTTTGCATAAGTGATTTTATTTATTTTATTCTTGTTGTTTCTGTGTGAGTGTTATGCTATAATGTGGAGCTGCTAAACAGATTTTCACAGCAATGTTGGAAACAATGTTTACAGTGACAATAAATGATTCTATTCTATTCTAGCAGTAATAATAATAATAATACATTTCATTTGTTAGGCGCCTTTCATGGCACTCAAGGTCGCTGTACAACAATCAAAATACAAAAATATAATTTACACAATAGAGAACAGCAAAGTTTGCAGCAGAACACAAAAGACCATGTAAGTTGTAAGTGTACTTAGTTGATTAAAATCTCATTTGTGAAACAAGCTTCACCAGCAAAGTCAAACATGACATGGGCATGTAATGACAAACAAAAATCTTTGAGTGTGGGGCTGGATTCTGATTGGCTGAAGCTAGAATATGGTAGTTTCATGTTTCTGTGATGACAAAAGCAAATTTATCACCAATAAATGGATAAGCTGGATAGACTTTACAACAACATATATAGTCCAGTTTACACTTATTTCCTTAATGTCCCAGTTTACATAATGTGCCTTTTAAGTTCATACAATATTGTGATTGGTCTGATCTGTTTTTAGTTTACATCATAACTGAACTAAGACACATAATGAAGCCTCACTCATCATGCAGGAGCTCCAACTCGGACAGCACTGGAAATCAAACATTACAACTATTATTAAAGTTAATGATAATCATTAAAAACCCAATCCGACGTGAATTCTGATTCTGATTGAATTCAAGCAGGAAAACCCCTAGACCAGGGGTCGGCAACCCGCGGCTCTTTAGCGCCGCCCTAGTGGCTCCTGGAGCTTTTTTTTCCTTTTTTAAATTTTTTTTTCCTTTTTTTCTTCTTTTTTTTCTCTTTTTTTTCTCAACATTTCGACTTTTTTCTCAACATTGACTTTTTTCTTGACATTTCGACTTTTTTCTTAACATTTCTACTTTTTTCTCGAGATTGTACTTCAACATTAATCTCTACATTTCGACTTTTCTCAACATTTTGACTTTTTTCTTGACATTTCAACTTTTTTCTAAACATTTCCACTTTTTTCTCGAGATTGTACTTCAACATTAATCTCTACATTTCGACTTTTCTCAACATTTTGACTTTTTTCTTGACATTTCGACTTTTTTGTAAACATTTCCACTTTTTTCTCGAGATTATACTTCAACATTAATCTCTACATTTCGACTTTTCTCAACATTTCGACTTTTTTCTCTAAATTTTGACTATTTCCTCGACGTTTAGACTTTTTTTCCTCGAAATTTAGACTTTTTACTTGAAGTGCATAATGAAAGAAAAAATCTCCCCCCAGTTCTAACTAATATAGAAACATGCAGCATGTGTTTTCTTCATTCTAAGGCTTATACGAGACTTTTCATTTTTTGCGGCTCCAGACATATTTGTTTTTTATGTTTTTTGTCCAATATGGCTCTAAAACATTTTGGGTTTAGACCCCTGCTCTACCTGCAGAGGAGCTGGTTTAGTGACCGGTTGGAACAACTGACTGGATTTTTTTTTACTTCATGGCACCTGGATTATTCTACACCTCTGTCGGAGTTACATAACACCTGGTTCAGGCTCGGGCCTGAGCCAGGTGTTGAGCCGGATCATCTTACCGATGACGGGTCTGTCGTTGGGCGGCGGGATGTGGCCGGACCCCGCCAGCGCCAGCGCCGTGAGCGCGGCGAGCGCAGCCGCTGCAGCCGGCCGACGCATCCCGAGGTCTGGGGACCCGGTCAGGTGCGCGGCCAAGGCCTGGAGGATGCTGCGGGGGACGGACGGACGGACGGATGGATGGATGATGCGCGGATGGATGGATGGATGTACGGATGGATGGATGATGCGCGTCTCCCCCGGACCCTGAAAGCGCGTCTCTGCCTCCTCCCAGGCTGCGGACGCTGGAAGTTTCGGCTCTTCTTCCGCGTCGTCTCCGCTCAGAAACGCGCTGCTCGGTCGGTGCAGCTCCACGCAGCCGTCCACAGGTAGCCTATCAGCGGACTGTTCCAGCGGCCTGTCGGGGGGGGCGGGTCCGCTCCTGGAGCTCTGCATAGGTGCAAACCCCCGCTGGTGCAAACCCCCGCTGGAACCCACCCCCCCGTCTGTTCCAGGCTAGAGATGCACTGCCATGTATAATAGAACCAAAACTAGGATAAATACTAAAGAAAGATGCATATCGGTTACAGAAGTTAAAATATGGAATAGCCTAAATAATGAATTGAAAAACTGTAGTTCAATAAATAAATTTAAAACGATGTATAAATCTAATATAATCGAACATAATATACATACAATGAATACATAAATAAATAAATATATATATATATATATATATATATATATATATATATATATATATATATATATATATATATATATATACACACACATACATACAGGACTGTCTCAGAAAATTAGAATATTGTGATAAAGTCCTTTATTTTCTGTAATGCAAAAATGTCATACATTCTGGATTCATTACAAATCAACTGAAATATTGCAAGTCTTTTATTATTTTAATATTGCTGATCATGGCTTACAGCTTAAGAAAACTCAAATATCCTATCTCAAAAAATTAGAATATTCTGGGAATCTTAATCTTAATTTTATATATATATATGTATATATATATATATATATATATATATATATATATATGCATTTTTAATATATATTATAGATCATATATATTTTTAATATATCATATATTTATTTTATTAATATATACATTTTTATACCTGATTTTTTTTATACCTGAAATATTATGATATATTTTATTAATATATATATATATATATATATATATATATATATATATATATATATATATATATATATATATATATATATACATATATATATATATATATACATATATATATATATATACATATATACATATATATATATATATATATATATATATACATATATATATATACTCACATACGGAGGCTGTTGATGTTGCGCAGGTGGAAATAAGCGGACCGGGTAATGTTGTTGATATGAGAATGAAAAGATAGGGTACTGTCGAGGATGACACCCAGACTCTTGACCTGTGGGGAGGGGGAAACAGTGGAGTTGTCAATGAGTAAAGGGAAACTGTCGGTTTTGGATAGTGTTGATTTAGAACCAATGAGGAGGACCTCGGTTTTGTCACTGTTTAATTTGAGGAAGTTGGAAGAGAACCAGGATTTGATATCTGTTAGGCAGTCAGCGAGGGACGAAGGTGGGAGGGTGGAGGTGGGTTTACTGGAGAGGTAGAGCTGGGTGTCATCCGCGTAGCAGTGAAAGCTGATGTTGTACTCACGGAAGATGTTGCCGAGGGGGAGAAGATAGGTGATGAAAAGGAGGGGCCCCAGGACAGAGCCCTGGGGCACACCTGAAGTGACAGGGGAAGGCTGGGATGTGAAAGATTTAAGTTGAATGAACTGAGTGCGGCCTGTGAGGTAGGAACTGAACCAGTTTAGGAGTTTTTTTGACTATTTCCTCGACATTTCGACTTTGTTCTCGAAATTTTTACTTTTTTCTCGACATTTCAACTTTTTTTTCTCAAGATTGTACTTCAACATTAATCTCGACATTTCGACTTTTTTCTTGAAGTGCATAATGAAAAACAACATCTTCCCCCAGTTATAACTAATATAGTTACATGCAGCATGTGTTGCCTTCATTCTAAGGCTGATACAAGACTATTAATTTCATTCAAAACCAAAAAATATAGATGGACAGAGTTGTATCCAAAACCTGTATTTAATTAATCCCCAAAAGGAATTAATAAGTGATCTTTGCCCTCTTATTGGTCCATGTGGGTGAGCTGGAGCCAATCCCAGACCTGAAAGGCAGGGGGCAGTCCACACTCCCACACTCCCACACTCACACACACACACACACACACACACACACACACACACACACACGCACACACGCACACAGCTGCTCTGTTTCCCGTCTCAGTCTCTCTTTCCCGCATGAACGCTGGCATCAGGCTCCAAACTATAGTCGCATCTCGGTGAAACATGTGGCACTTCATTTCCAAAGCTGCTGACTTGATCTTCATCAGGGCTCCGACCTCTTTCCCTTCACCCAACACTCATTTCACATTTCATTACATTCAGGAGACACTTTTATCCGAAGCGACGTGCAGCGGCCTCTACAGAAATCACCGCGGCGTTGTGGACAGAAACGTCCTCAGCGTCTGGATCAGAGCATATTGGGGCTTTGGAGAGTTCAGCAGCTGCTTTCTGATCGTCATGGACTGTGTTTCCAGCATCAATAACCCTTTTTAAAACCTGAATATTAGCAATAATCCGAATTTGCACAGCCATGTAAACACCAATAACCCCTTTGAATAACCTGAATTTGCTCATATTCTGGTTTTTAAAAAACCTGAATATGACCCCTGGGTTACTCCTTTTAAAACCTGAATATTTGGTCATGTAAACGCCAAACAGAATATCCCCATCAAACGGAACAGGAATTAGTTTTCTGCACATGCTCTGTTCACAAGGAATCCTGGTCTTTTGAGTCCAGAAAGTTCTTCTAAACACGGAGAAACCAAGACCAGGAGGAGACTAATCACTTCATAAATGTAATGAAGGATATGAACATTTCTGCATTTGTAGACGGTAGAAAGTACCGGGATAGAAGATTTACAAGAAGGTGAGAGAAAAGTTGCGCGAAGCAGCATTTGTTTTGAATTTAGATACAGGAAGAAGAAGCAGAAATGACGGGAATTGCGTCATCACGTTCACGCGTCGCTGGTTTGATCCAGATATCCTGAATGATTAATTACCATGTAAACGGAATATTCTGAATGTTTCAGTAACCGGAATATTAGCAATAACCTGAATTTTGACTGCATGTAAACGTAGTCAGTTATTATGGGTACAGATATTGGGCCAGAACATTCTTATCTGGGACCCACCACAAAAGGTGAAAACACAGGTGAGTATTCATATGGGTCTAATACAGAACCCACTGACAAACCCTGGGGAGTTATTTTCTCAGCCCATTTACGATCCTCCACAGTCCACAATGTGGATCTCAGAACCGGGTTGTAACTTCAGTACACTCGACTCCTGAGCTCAGTACTGGAGTTGAGGGGGGATGAAGGAATAAACGGTCCAAATCATCCCCCCTGTAAAACTGTCATCCCTCCTTTCCATCCCTTATGTCATTTCATCAATGAATGTGGTTTTACTGCTATTTCAACATTTAGAGTCATCACCAGAAAAATAACACCAGAAAAATAACTTATTTGAGCATTTTCCCCTGTTTCAGGTAAATTTTCACTTGAAATAAGTAGAAAAATCTGCCAGTGGGACAAGATTTATCTTCTTATTACAAGCAAAAAAATCTTGTTCCACTGGCAGATTTTTCTACTTATTTTAAGTGAAAATCTACTTGAAACAGGTGAAAATTATTGTTTTTTCCAGTGATGAGTCTTGTTTTAAGTGTAATGAGATTTTTTTACTAAAATGATACATTTGAACTAAAAATAAGACAAATATTCTAGTTAAGATTGTGAGTTTTTGCAGTGATCAATGTTACTTATCCTGTGAAGGACAGAGTCATATTGATAAGTTCAGAAAAGTGTTTTTTATTGTTGTGTTTTGATGTATTTGATGTAAGCCCAGTGGATATTTAAAGCTTACAGAAGGCTGCATTTAACTGCTGCTATGTCATTCCTGCAGTATTTCTGCAGGTGTTTTGGTCACTGCTATTATTTGTAATATATTATATTATTTGTAATCAGCACAAATTATCTGTCCCCATATGTTAAAATCCACCATACCCCCTGATTCTTTTTTACAACTCGAGTACTGCCTGAGCTCCTCTGTGTTCAGTCAGATTACTGGGCCAACGTCTGACGTCGACAATAAGGACATCCCATATTTACTTCCCTTCTCTTTGAAGGTATTAACGGAAAATGCAAGAAGCATGTTTTTCTTTTTCAAGGGTAAATAGATCTCTGTGGGACTGTCTCTTTAAAACGAGTTCTGCTCTGAGGACGCTCGTATCAAATGTCCCTGCTGCACACTCAGCGCTTAGAGTGGGCCGGTCCGCACCGGTAGGCACTACCGACACTTTAGACCTGGCTTTGTTCTTTGTCATTTCTTTCTGCACGGTGATCACCTTAGTTTCTCTGTGGTTGTTAATAAAGAGCCCTGCACTCCAGCAGACCCCTGTGACCCTGAATGTAGATAATTGATGAAAGGATCTTGACAAACTGACTGAAAAACGTGGATGCCGTTAAAGCTTTGATTTACGGGTGGCCTTTGCACAGAGCTGCAGATGAATGAGCTTTATTATAATCCCTGATGGATATATCTTTTTCATAAACGTCTGATCTGTTCTGTTGTGGAAAATCCCATTAATCGCTCCTTAATATTGTTCTTTCCAACTAGGTGAATATCTCTCTCTCTCTCTCTCTCTCTGACAGAGGTGTCTTCAGTATTCACATTCATTACTCAGGTAGAAGTATAGATACTAGAGTTTAAAAATACTCCTTTTTTTTACTCAAGTAAAAGTATAAAAGTACTGGTTTCAAAACTACTTAAAGTATAAAAGTAAAAGTAATGTAAGGGGGAAAAAGCCATTAAGGACAAAAGCCATTGAAAATGAATGTATCTTAGTATAATGCAAATATATTAAAGAACCATATATGTGTACTATTGAGCATTAACATGTGTTTCAGAGAGCAGCAGATATGATGACTAGTTGCCTATAAGTATTGTAATGGTGCAAAAAGTCAAACTTCAGAGGCATGTCATCATTTATCCTAACCTTTATTGGAATGTACATCCAAGTTTAGTTGCAGGAATCTGAGGGAACGGATGTAAGAACAAAACTGGACAAGAACATCTGAAACAACCACAACCAAATTCACTCTATCCGGATGGAGCAATTTAACTGGATAGTTTTATTTAAAGGCCGAAATGAAATAGAGTAACGAGGCTGTTTTTAAAATGTAAGGAGTAAAAAGTGAAGATAATTGTGTGAAAATGTAAGGAGTAAAAGTAAAAAGTTGTCTGAAAAATAATTACTTCAGTGAAGTATAGATAACCAAAATTTCTACTTAAGTAAGGTAACAAAGTATTTGTACTTCGTTACTTGACACCTCTGCTCTCTGAGTGAATGGTAGAGTGAGGTGGAGGTGCAGCGTGAGTTTCAGCGAGAGTGCATCTTTCAAACTTTTTGGGTGTTTTATGTGTTTCTTTTCTCTTTATTTTCTCTACTCCGGATCTTCCCGGGTGTGTCTGACAGTAGTTTAGGTGTGTGTGGGTTTGGTAGCGGGGCTACCGGCCCGGGTGGCCAGTAGGGATGGGCGGTATGGACTAATAAATGTATCACGGTAATTTCTGGCATTTATCCCGATAACGATAAAAATGGTGGAGGAGAAAAGGAGAAGAGTGTAAAGCAGAAGGACAGACATATAGGTGAAGGAGGAAATGACAGTGGGAGTCAGGACGTTGACATGGAAAAGGACGAGGAGGTCTTAAAAGTTCCACGTCTGAAGAGGAAGACCAGAAGCAGTGGGGGAAGCTCTCAGGCAAAGAAGGGAACAGTGAAACAGAGACACACAGAGTCTGAGTCCAGTCTGGAGGAGTCTGGGTCAGATATGGAGGAGGACTCTGTCCATGAAGGAGACTCTTCTGACTCCAAGCTGACGGGTAGTCAGGTTCAGAAGCCTTACAGTGGTGGAATGATTAAACAGTTCCTGCAGAAAACCAAAAATATGAAGGCGGTGAGAGTGGAGGATCACTTCCCTGACAGGGAGCTGTTTTTTCAAACTGCCCGCTCACAGATGAGCAGTAAAGGGAGGGGAGGTTTTACCGTCCAAGAAGTCTACAGACTGAAAAAGATCATCCAGAAGATTAGGAGAGATGTTAAACATGATGAAGATGAGGATGACGAATAAGATGCTGCATTCCGAATGCAGGCTAGGTTTACTTTTGTTTTTTTGGTTGTTCTCCATATTTCTTAAGATGACTCTTTTAAAAATCAGCACTTTAAACATTAACGGGGAAAGGGAGGTGGTGAAGAGGTCTCTCCTGTACCAGCTGATGACCATCAAAAACACAGATGTGATGTTCGTGCAGGAGACTCACATACCCCTTTTACACCAAGCTGGTTCCAGGGTTGGTGCTAGTGCTGGTGCTAGAGCCGGTTCGCGGTTGGTTCTAAGTAAGAACCGTTTGCTTTTACACAAGCCAGCAGCTGGCCAGAGAGCTACGTCATCACGTTACTGTATTCGTCACCACCACGCCCCCTCGTTTTCATCCCTACCCTGATCAGGAAGCTGAGAGCCAAAAGCTGTTTTAATTTCAGCTGTAGCGCTGTTAATATGCCACTTTATTAAGTTTTAATATTTTTTCAAGTAAAGTAACCTTTAAGATCCCCAACCTGGGCTCAGTTTATCCAAATAACGCCTGTTAAGAAATTTGCTCTGAAAATTTCGGAATTTCTGGCTGACTGCCGGCTCCGGAGCTGATTTATGGTTCTGCGTTAAATCGACGCAGAGCCTACGGCGTAGGGTACGGCGTACGGGGCCCGTCGCCGCGTAACCTACGCCGTAGGCTCTGCGTCGATCGTCACACCATATGAGGAAGCCGACAGTTAAAAGCTGTTTTAATTCCTGCTAGCGCTGTTAATATGGCACTTTATTAAGTTTTAATATTTTTTTCAGGCGTAAAATTAAACCTTTAAGATCCCCAACCTGGGCTCAATTTATCCAAATAACGCCTGTTAAGAAATTTGACTCGAGAGCCAGCAGCTCCTCTCCTCTCCTCTCCTCAGGAGCTCCTCTCCTCCTACGTAACCTACGGCGTAGGCTCTGCATTGGTGTAACGCGGAACCAGAACCGCGGGCTGGGAGGCGTCCCCGCGGGCTGGGAATTTTTATTAAATAAATGGATCGAGAGTTGAAGACGGCGGTTAAGTTAGCAGACTCTTTTATTATGACATCCATTTATTTAATAAAATGGGGGTGGTGCTGAGTCACAGGAGCACCACCAGTCGGGGGGGTGGGCATCCTCTTCTCAAAGAGTTTCACTCCAACATCTCTGGAGGTGGAGCAGGTGGTGGAGGGCAGACTGTTGGTGGTGAGGGCTTCCTTTGAGCATTTTAACTTAGTATTTATGAACGTGTACGCTCCGACCACAGGACCTGACAGAGTGCTCTTTTTAACGGTTTTAGCTACTGCTCTTAGCAAAGTTAATGTGGAGGATTTTTTATTTGTGGGAGGGGATTTTAATTGCACTGAGAATGATTTCATGGACAGGAACCATCTTGAACCTCACGCTGCATCGCAGAGAGCACTGAAGCAGCTGCTGGCAGAACATGAGTTGGTGGATGTGTGGAGGAGGTTGGAGGGGGATGCTAGACAGTATACCTGGGCTCACACTAGGGGGAATTTAGTTTCCCTGGCCAGGTTAAATCGTTTTTACTGTTTTAAGCACCATTTTAACATTTTTAAAGAGTGTAAAATGGTTCCTGTTGGTTTTACTGATCACTTTTTAGTCACTTGCAACGTTTTAATCACTAACTTGAAGCACAAAAGTGCATATTGGCATTTTAACACTGCTTTGTTATGTGATGCACATTTTAAGGATGTTTTTAGGTTTTTTTGGGGAGTTTTTAGGAGCAGGCAGGAAGATTGTATTTCTTTGAAACAGTGGTGGGATTGTGGGAAGACTGAGATAAAACAGCTCTGTCAATAGTACACTCTCAATGTCACACGGGACATTACCAGGTCAATGGAAGATCTAGAGACTGAAGTTGTGGACCTGCAGAGTCTAGTAGACTCCACTGGAGATCGGGGTCATATTGAGGATCTCAAGTCTAAAACTTCTGCTCTTACGGACCTACTGGGCACTAAAGCTCAGGGGGCGCTGGTCAGGTCATGGTTCCAAAGTGTGGAGCTGACGGACGCACCATCCAAGTTCTTCTTCGGGCTCGAGAAGAAGAATGGACAGAGCAGGTCCATTCATGCTCTGCGCTCTGCTGCAGGAGAGGAACTCAGGGATGCCAACGCCATAAGGAGGCGGGCAGTGGGGTTCTACTCCGAGCTGTACAGCAGTGAGTACAGGGATGACAAAGAACTGTTTGGTTCGTTCTGCAACGAGTGGCCAAAAGTCCCTGATGACATGAATGCTGGGCTGGGGGAACCTCTGCTGCTGGAGGAGCTTTTCGCAGCCCTGCAGGGCATGGAGGGAGGAAAGGCTCCTGGCATCGACGGCATTCCTGCGGAGTTGTACAGAGAATTCTGGAAAGACATGGGTCAAGATCTCCTGTCTGTTTTTAATGAGAGTTTTAAAGACTTGTGCCTACCGCTGAGCTGCAGGAGAGCGGTGATAACTCTGCTGCCGAAAAAAGGGGATCTTCAACTGATCAAGAACTGGCGTCCAGTATCTCTCCTCTGCACGGACTACAAGATTCTGTCCAACGCGCTGGCCAACAGACTGAGGGAGGTGATGGACCTGGTCGTCCATCAGGACCAGACGTACTGCGTGCCTGGTAGGTCCATTTTGGACAATGTGTCCTTAATTCGTGACATTTTGGACATCTCTGGTTCATTGGGCTTTGAAACTGGTCTCATTTCGTTAGACCAGGAAAAAGCTTTTGATAGGGTTGAGCACCTTTACCTTTGGAAAACAATGGAGGGTTTTGGCCTCAGCCCAGGTCTTATAGCTATGATCAAAGTTTTGTACCAGGACATTGAGAGTGTGCCAAAGATTAATGGTGGTCTGAGTGCCCCTTTTAAAGTGTGTATGGGGGTGCGACAGGGCTGTTCGCTGTCAGGAATGTTATATTCACTGGCAATTGAACCCATGTTGTGTAAGATCCGTAATGTCACTGAAGGCCTGTTTTTAAAAGATTTTAACAGGAGACACATTTTATCGGCCTATGCAGATGACGTGGTCATTTTTGTTAGGAATCAAAGTGACATAAACAAAGTGAAGAAGACGGTTAAGGATTTTGGGGTTCTGTCAGCTGCAAAAGTGAACTGGGAAAAGAGTGAGGCACTGGCAGTTGGGGAAATGGGAGGGAGGTCTGCCCAGGTTACCAGGGGCATTGGAGTGGAGAACTGATGGTTTCAAGTACCTTGGGGTGTACGTCGGCAATGAGACAATTGTTCAAAAAAATT
This sequence comes from Cololabis saira, assembly GCF_033807715.1. NCBI lineage: Eukaryota > Metazoa > Chordata > Actinopteri > Beloniformes > Belonidae > Cololabis > Cololabis saira. The sequence goes on from NC_084594.1 coordinate 3,985,871, forward strand.
GGGAGGGTGTAGTGGAGAAAATAGAAGGGACACTCAACAAATGGAAATGGCTGAAGCCTCACATGTCTTACAGAGGCAGGTCACTGGTGGTAAATAGTTTGGTGGCTTCTGCTCTGTGGCATAGACTGCCCTGCATGGAGCCCCCTAAAGGCCTGATACCAAAGTTACAGAGCATTTTAGTTGACTTCTTCTGGGACAAACTGCACTGGGTCCCACAAAGTGTTTTGTTTTTACCAAGGGAGGAGGGGGGGCAGGGGCTAATACATATGGAGAGCAGAGTGGCCACTTTTAGACTACAGTTTGCACAGAGATTCCTCATAGGACCCAGAGGTGTTGTTTGGAGGGAGGTGGCTACTAGCATCTTGAGGAGGACAGGTGGCCTGGGTCTTGACACTGCACTGTTTTTAATGGGTTTTAAGCCTTTGAATGTATGTGTTTTACCTCCTTTTTATCAATCACTTTTTAAGGCATGGCACCTTTTTAAGTGGGAGAGGACGCAACCTACAAGCTCGCTGCACTGGCTTCTAGAGGAGCCTCTTATCAACGGGGCCAAACTGGACATCCAGGACAGCACAACGCCGGGTCTCAACAGCCTGCTCTGCACCTCGGGGGCTGTCACCCTGAGGAGAGTCGTGGAGGTGGCTGGTCCTGGACTAACGGATGCTCCGGCTATGGCTGCTTTCCTCGGACTACGGTCTATTCGGCAGACCAGGAGCATCTTGAACATTTGGGCTGAGAGACTGACAGAGGACGAGACGCAGATGCTGCGGGATTACGGGGATGGAGTGGAAGTTCCAGAGGAAGACGATCCCTTTCCGGAGTTGGGCTTCGCTCCGGTTTTAGATGGACTTGCAGGTGCCTTTTTTACCAACGAGGATTACGTTTTAGCGGATTTCTACACGGTGACTGGCAAACAGATCTACAAGCGGTGCGTAAAAGCACTGAATAAAAACAAACTGAATGGTAGAACCGACACTGTGTGGAGAAAGACACTGGGGATTGACTGTGGGGTGAAATCAGTGTGGAAGGTTTTATATAAACCACCACTAAAGAAAAGGACTGGGGACCTCCAGTGGAGAATACTCCATGGAGCCATCGCAGTGAATGGTTTTATATCTGTGATCAATCCCACTGTTTCCCACCAATGTCCGTTCTGTGCGGAGGTGGAAACGGAGTTCCATTGTTTTTTATGAATGTAGTAGGCTTTTTAACCTGTTCACTGTTTTTGAAACTGTTTTTAATTTGTTTGGGGTGAAGTGGTCAAAAGCTGCTTTTATTTTAGGAGCTGGCTATAGAAAGTCAGACTCCTCTAGGTGGCAGCTTTTAAACCTGCTGACGGGTGAGGCCAAAATTGCCATTTATTGCAGCAGGAGAAACCGGGTGGAGGACAGATCTGGACAGGAAGTGTTGCCTATTTTTATGTCTAATTTAAAAGCCAGGGTCTGGGTGGATTTTAGATTTTTCAAGGTGATGTGCAATATGGAGGATTTTATCCTGAGATGGTGTTTTAATGACGTTATTTGTTCTGTGGTCGACGGCGAGCTGGTGTTCAATATTTGATGATGTGTTGGCGTTTTAATTTTTTTGTGCTTTGTATTTCTTTTTTGTGTTGCATAGTTTGTGTTTTGTGAGAGCTTCAATGATTTGAATTTTTCTACGTTTTTGGAATAAAGGTGTTTTAAAAATCAAAATCTTTCTTTCTTTCTTTCTTTCTTTCTTTCTTTCTTTCTTTCTTTCTTTCTTTCTTTCTTTCTTTCTTTCTTTCTTTCTTTCTTTCTTTCTTTCTTTCTTTCTTTCTTTCTTTCTTTCTTTCTTTCTTTCTTTCTTTTCAAGGTGGGCACTCTTAACCTGAATGGGGCTAGAGATGACGGCAGAAGAGCTGCTTTTTTTAAGTTGATGGAGCTTAAGGGGATAGACGTGATGCTGGTCCAGGAGACACACAGTACCACAGACAATGAGAGTGACTGGAGGACAGGGCATGATGGGGAAGTTTTGCTGAGCCACAAGTCCAGCCGTAGTGGAGGGGTGGGGATTGTGTTCTCCAAGGGTTTCTTACCTTCCTCCTGCCAAGTGGAGGAGATTGTCCAGGGGGTTTTACTTAAGGTCAGAGCCCAGTACGAGAACGTCTCTTTTATCTTTTTAAACGTGTATGCACCCACCAGCGCGTTGGAGAGGATGGCAGTGCTGGAGATTTTATGTGACACCATCAAAAGCTGTCACAGTGACTACTTGGTTTTAGGGGGGGATTTTAACTGTACTGAGAACCCGATGGTGGACAGAAACCACCAGGAGCCTCATCCTGCTTCGTCAGGCCGGTTCAGACGGCTGACTGCAGCACACGAACTATCAGACGTGTGGAGAAGTTTTTACACGAATGAGCGGCAGTACACGTGGAGTCACTGCAAAGACAATATGTTATCCCTGGCCAGGCTGGACCGGCTTTACGTTTTTAAACACCAGTTGAACGTTTTTAAAAGTTGTCACATCAACCCGGTGGGCTTCTCTGACCATTGCTTGGTGTTTGCCTCCGTCGATGTCAAGAATGTCCGTATACGGAGTGCGTTCTGGCATTTTAACACCGCCCTGCTTCAAGACAGGAATTTTAGACTAGCATTTGAGTACTTTTGGAGCACTCACAGAGATTGCAAATCTCATTTTAATAGTATAGAGCAGTGGTGGGACTTTGGGAAGGCACAGGTCAAACAGCTGTGTCAACAGTTCACTCGCAATGTCACTAGAGACATAGCCAGATCTTTGAGGGAGCTTGAGATTCAGGTAGTAGACCTACAGAGTTTGCTAGAGTCTACAACAGATCGAGGTCATTTAGATTCCCTCAAGTCAAAAAAGTCCGCTCTGGCCAACCTGCTGGGTGTCACAGCGCAGGGAGCTATGGTCCGGTCACGCTTCCTCCACGTCTCCCAGTTCTTCTTCGGGCTGGAGAAGAAGAACGGCCAGAGGAAGATCATGCACTCAGTGAGATCCAGCAGCGGCTCGACCATCTCAGACGCCTCTGAGATCAGGGCGTTTGCAGCCGATTACTACAGAGAACTGTTCAGGAGCGAGCTGCCGGAGATCCCGGAGGAGTGCAGGAGCTTCTTTGCTGGTCTCCCTCAGGTGGATGCTGGAGATAACGCCAAGCTGGAGGCTCCAGTATCCCAACCTGAACTGTTTGCTGCCCTGATGAGCCTGCAGAGTGGGAGGGCTCCTGGCATGGACGGTCTCCCCGTGGACTTTTACAAGTCCTTCTGGTCTGTGCTGGGAGGAGATCTACTGGAGGTCGTCACAGACAGTCTGCAGAGGGGACGGCTGCCTCTGAGCTGCAGGAGGGCTGTCATCACGCTGCTGCCCAAGACGGGAGACCTACAGGACCTGAAAAACTGGAGACCAGTGTCCTTACTTTGCACGGACTATAAAATCTTGTCCAAGGTCCTGGCCACCAGACTCGGGGGGGTGATGTGTGTGCCCGGCAGGTTGATAAGTGACAATGTCACTTTGATTCGAGATATTTTGGAGGTCTCAAGCTCATTGGGCGTTGACACTGGTCTGATTTCAATAGACCAGGAAAAGGCTTTTGACCGGGTTGAACACCAGTATCTTTGGGAAACCTGCTTTTGGGTTCAACTCTGGGTTCATAGCCAAGATCAAGGCCATGTACAGTGACATTGCGAGCGTTCTGAAAATTAATGGTGGCCTGAGCGCTCCTTTTAGTGTCCAGAGGGGGGTCAGACAGGGCTGCCCTTTATCAGGCATGCTCTACTCTCTGGCCATCGAACCAATGCTCCACAGGCTGAGGAGGGATCTGAGTGGCGTGCGTTTTCCTCACTGTGACATCCCCTTCAAGCTGTCAGCGTACGCCGACGACGTCATTGTCCTGATCAGCACTCAACGAGACATTGATGCGTTGGTGGACACTGTCACCCGGTTTGGGGGCATTTCCTCTGCCAGGGTGAACTGGGGGAAGAGCGAGGCGGTCGTGGTGGGGGAGAGGTTGGGGAGTTGGCTCAGGTTACCTGGAGGGTTGGTCTGGAAAACTGGAGGACTGAAGTATCCGGGATTGTTTCTGGGCAACCAGACCTTTGTGCAGAAAAACTGGGACAACGTTTTAGAAAAAGTCGGCTCATGAGGTGGAAGTGGCTGTCACCCAATATGTCTTACCGAGGCCGGGCTCTGGTCATTAACAACCTGGTGGCTTCTGCTCTGTGGCGTCTTCCAGCGTCTTCCCTTTTATCACAGGTTCAGAGGGTGCTGGTGTTTTCTTTCTTTGGGACAGGCTGCATTGGGCATTGCCGCAGTGTGTCCTTTCTCTGCCAAAGGAGGAGGGTGGACAAGGTCTGTTCCATCTGGCCAGCAGAGGCGCTGCCTTCCGCCTTCAATTCATCCAGAGAATGCTCACTGGGCCTACAGACCTGTTGTGGAGACCTCTATCCTGCTGCATCCTGCAGCGGTTGGGTGGACTGGGACTGGGTTTGTCTCTGTTTTCCATGGACCTGAAGAAGACGAGCACGTCGTCGCTTCAGGCGTTCTACAGGAGTGCTTTCTCTGTGTGGAGCTTGCTGAGGAAGCAGAGGAAGGGAGTGGCGGACTCTCTGGACTGGCTACTGGAGGAACCCGTGCTGTTTGGGGGACGTCTGGACTGTCCCAGTTGGGGGGGACCCAGCGTCTTCAGATGGCTTCACACCGCAGGAGTGTCCACTCTGGGATGGGTGGTGGAGCTGGCAGGAGATAAGACGATGAGTAAGACCGGGAAGAAGAGAAATTTCATGGAATGTGAGGTGGAGACGCTCCTCAGTGAGGTAGAGGCGAGGAAGAGAGTCCTTTTTGGCATGCTGTCCTCGGGCATAATGAGGAAACGCAAGAGTAGTGAGTGGGACAGTGTGTGTGAGGCGGTCAATGCTGTGGGGTCGGAGCAGCGGACACACGCAGAACTAAAAAAAAAAAAGTGGTCCGACATCAAGGTGGAGGTGAAGCGGAGGACGGCTGCCCACCACCAAAGTGTGGCCAAAACAGGCAGGGGGAAAGGAGAGGAGGATCTCACACCTTTTGAGCAGAGGGTCGCCGCAATCGTCGGTGACACTGCTCTCACAGGGGTGGTGGGAGCACATGCGGGTGACTCCGATTACCCCCAAGGTAAATAAATAATAGGCTATATATGTTATTTAAATGAGTGCTTATCCCATTCGGTCTGAATTGTAATGAAATAAGCACAAGTTCCCTTCTGAAATTACTAATGAATGAGAAGATCACTCCATTAATTCTTGTAACTCACAACAAATGTGTTCATTATACGGGTCATAGACTAGCCTGCTCACATCCCAATAAGATAAAAGTTCATGCGTAAATATGCGAGGATATCAAAGACTTTGACTAGTGTTTGTTTAATTACTCCATTTATTGTCTTCCAAACAGACGATGAGATAGGAGGGGACACGCGGTCTCAGCTTCGTGTCACAGACTCGGGGGATTCCCCCGGCGTCTCCGGCGTCATGGGGTCCTCCAGTGCGCCGCCACCGCCGGCTGCTGATGTCCGCCCGACCGGCCGTGTCCTCACTCGTGCTGTGCTGGATTCACAAGAGGACATGGTGAGAGCAATCGGCGGAATCACTGATCGCCTGGACCAACTGTTTGGCGTACTCACAGATATTAGTAAAGCCTTAATAAATTTGGTCAATAAGTGAATTCTGTGTCCTTGCCTCTTTATATCGTTGAAAGCACATGTTGCCGGGCCCGAATGGCGTCCCGGGTAGGATGTACATTAAAGGGTCCAGCGTCTGGTTCGTCTGGTGGCAGCACTATTGCTGCTCTGGCAGTGGTATTGCGTGCCGGTGTGCCACATTGTGGAGGACGCCGCATGCCATCACAATGCGGCACACCTTCTCAGGTCGATATAGCAGCACTCCCCCAGTCCAGGCAGCGCCACCGTCCCTTCAGCAGGCCGATTGTCCTCTCAACGACTGACAGAGTACGAGAATGGAGGTCATTGTACCTCCGCTCTTGGTCAGTCTGGGGGTTGGTGAGAGGGGTCATCAGCCAGGTTTTCAGTGGGTAGCCACGGTCACCTGGGGTCAGTTGAAAGCAGACAATGTTACTCGACAAGTAGGTAAATTATGTGCAGAATGTATGTACAGTTTCCATTTGTTAATTTTATACACCACTTACATGGATCACACACTATTGCTGTAAATTAATGCAGAAGCGCGCCGGGGAAAAGTCATTTCAAACTTTACGCATGTGTTTATTGACACAAGTACTTTACACACAGATACAATCAGGGGCTTGTTAGAAAGCTCTGAAGCTGTAGTTTAACCAGCAAATCACAGCAAGTCGCTAACTTGAACCACTAACTAGTATTGATGCTGTGAAGACAGGATGATATTTGGGGGCGCACATGCTCAATGCGCATCTGGGGGATTAATATTAGGACAATTAAACGGACAAATTATTTACTCACCAAGAAGCCACCCATCGCGCACGGTGCCAGCTTGTAGTCTGTTCCCAACCATGCTGTTAGTTAGAATGAATGAATCGTGCGTTGAACCAGGCCACCTAGCCACAATGTTTAATAATTGCATTTGCGCATCACATATAATCTGTACATTAATGGATGGAAAATGCTTCCTGTTCACGTACACATATTCATCCAGTGATGGTGCTTTTATAGCAATGTGTGTGCAGTCGATAGGTCCGATTACATTAGGAAAACCGGCTCTCGCTGCAAATTGCGCTTTAATGTTGGCCTGTTCAACTGCATTGTATGGGTATTTGATATACCTGGATATACCACACAGCTGGCATGGCTCGGCTCAGGGTCGACTGGCACAGTCCGGATCGGTCGGCCAGCTCCCTCTGGAATGTCCCTGTTGCTAGGAACCCCAGTGTGGTCAGCACCTGTGTGGGTAACGACAATGCATGGCTCCTCGCCGTGCCGCGCTCCAAGACCGGCCGCAGCTCCGCGCACAGTTCTAAGAGGATCGCCCTCGGGAACCTAAAGCGGCTGATGAGCCAGTCGTCATCGTTTGCGAGTAAATCCTCTCGCTCTCTGAATATTCTTTCTCTTCTTATTAAGCCATTTGCGATGTCTTCTAACACTGCCAAAGCTGCCATTGTTGTTAACGGTATTGTCTGCACCACCCTGTGATTGCCGACAGGTGAATGTGTTAATTGTTCATCAGTGTGTCTCTGATGTGCACATCACTCTGAGGGCTTATTGTTTTCACATTATTAACAGTTTCCCAGCATCACCACTAAGTGTCGCCAACGGACCAATAGCTGTGGAAACGTGCGTACGCCAGCCATGAAGTTGGCGTCGGGCACTGCACATTTCCACGGTCATTTCACTCTTGATCCATCTGAACGTTTGCGTGGAAAAGGGCGTACACCACGTTTTTGTGTGTACGCAGTACGCACCCTTTGTACATGAGGCCCCTGCTCCGGCTGATGCAAAGGTAACGGACGCCGGGCGTCCAGCTACCCAGTACTCGAGTTGTAAAAGAAAAATCAGGGGGGATGGTGGATTTTATCATATGGGGGCAGATAATTTGTGCTGATTACAAATAATATAATATATTACAAATAATAGCACTGACCAAAACACCTGCAGAAATACTGCAGGAATGACATAGCAGCAGTTAAATGCAGCCTTCTGTAAGCTTTAAATATCCACTGGGCTTACATCAAATACATCAAAACACAAAAAATAAAAAGGTTTTCTGAACTTATCAATATGACTCTGTCCTTCACAGGATAAGTAACATGGATCACTGCAAAAACTCAAAATTTTAACAAGAATATTTGTCCTATTTCTAGTTAAAATGTCTCATTTTAGTAAAAAGAAATCTCAATACACTTAAAGGAGCTTGAGGCTCCTTTTAAGAAATGAGACTCTCTAGCGCCACCCTTCACCACGACGGCCGTTGGGGGTACTGCAGCCAACAGTGAAGCCGGCACGGGAGAACGGGGAGAACGCGCATGGAGCGTCATGTGACGTCACATCCGCAGCCCAGCGCGGGAAATTTGGGACCGAATTGCAGCACATTTTGCAGCACACAGCCTGTTCAAGGCAAAGGAGAGATACACTAGAGGGCTCATTCTTTTGGGTTTGGAACGCTTCATATGACATTATTACTAGAAAACTTAAAATGTATACAGATTTTTTTCATAAATCTTGCCACAATCCGGCCTCAAGCTCCTTTAAAACAAGACTCATCACTGGAAAAAAAACAACAATTTTCACCTGTAAAATGATTTGGACCGTTTTTATTTCAGGGGGGATCCCCCCTCAACTCCAGTACTACAGCTACCGCTGAACAGGCTGCTGGTGCGCAGCGCACCGAGACCGAGGAGCCGCAGCCGGGGGCCGACGAGCAGGGGGTGCTGCTATGGAGCTAGATGCAGGGCCGGTTCTAAAAAATGATGACTAGGGCTGCATCTCAGATCAGAAGGGGTGCACATTTGGATCCTAGAGTATCCAAATGTAGATTTGGAGGGCGGGCGTTCTGCTATCAGGCACCACTACTATGGAACCAACTTCCAATCTGGGTTAAGGAGGCTGACACCACCTCCACCTTTAAAACTAAACTTAAATATTTCTGTTTAGTAAAGCCTATAGTTAGTGTTTAGTAAACGTCTAGCTGGTGTTGGTAAATCTCTAGGTAGTGTAAACTCTAGTGTGTTAGAGTCGCTCCTGTAGTTTCTTGTGCTGGCCCCCCTTTTCTTCTCTTTTTTCTCTTTTGTACGGTGCAGCATCCTCTTCCGGTGGCGAAGAGCATCTCTGAATGCACAACACTGGAACCTGCAGCGTGGGAGTGAGGGGGACAGGGTAACGGCCCCTTTTGGGCGGGGGAGAAGGTTCGTCCCTCAAGACTCCACTCCCTGGCCCTGCCACTTCTCAACCTTTCCCTGCTCCCCAACCTGGGACTTTCTGATTGGGCCGGAGCTTCGGGAGCTGCATGCTGGCCTGCGGTCCCCACAGAACAGAAAACAGAAACTGGGGGAAATGTCACACACTGACATATACAGCTCAAAACCATCACTAAACATGACAGTCATTTCAAAGGGAATGATACCAGTCAAACAATAATATTTAAAGTGTCTTTCAAGTGTATTTTTGCAGTAATATCGCTGCAGAACAAAGAAAATGCTACATTTAGTCCGGGCTACCTCACCCATCAGACAATCTAGCAACAGAAAATAAAACATAGAAAAATAAATAACAAAAATAAATATAACGTGGTTGTGCTTGAACCACTTCTGAATATCCATCGTTACTTTGTGTTAACGGAGCAGCAGAGAGCAGCGTCTTGCTGGTGCAGGAAACTGCACGCTGGACGCAGATGAGTGACGTACACTAAGCGCGTGCACTTGTCAGTTTTTTTTTTTCGTCTTTTCAACTGAGCATGCAAACACATAAACTGAGGGTGCAATGCTTATGCCCCCTCGTAGAACCGGGCCTGGCTAGACGGTGGGTAGCCTAAGAATGTCCTGAAGATGAAAGTTGGCAAGTGTAAATGGTGTGGATGAGACAAGGGTAGAGAGCACTGGGGAACTTGGTGAGGCACAGAGAGTAAAGACAGGTGAGCTGGGTGAGATGCAGACAGAGGAGGAAGGTGAGACTGGGGACACACAGGTTGAAGATGTGTGGATGATTAAAACTCCTGTACCACGTAAACGTAAAAACTAAAATAATTAAAGCTGCAAGCAGCGATGAACGGGCCCTCCACCCTTGTGCACGTTCAGGCTGCAGTGGAAGCTTGTATGACTTGATGTAGATTCTTCAGTCCTGGACATTTAGTGGATGAAACCACCCACGACTCTCTGTATCAAACCATTCAAAAGTTATGGCAGAGAAAAGTATTCTAGGGGGCGCTGTTGAGCCGTTAGGCCACGCCCATTAATGCAAACCATTAAATATCAAATTTTTCACCAGGCCTGGCTTGGTGCAAAATTTGGTGACTTTTGGGGCACGTTTAGGGAGAAAAAAGGCCTTCCTTTTGTCGGAAAAAGAAAGAAAGAAGAAAAATTCCTACAGATACAATAGGACCTTCAGACTGTAAGTGCTCGGGCCCTAAAAATGTGTACAGTGATGCCAGATTAGTAGAGTGTTTTTAGAGAAAGACAGGCAAACAGTTAAAGTACAGGTGCAGTCAGACAGCAGTGAGAGTGAAGCAGAGTGTGTCTGACAGTAGTGATGTGTCTCTTGTAAAAATGACCAGCGGTCAGGAAAGAAAGGCTTACACTGCGGAAAGTATCAAATCCTTTCTTCAAGAGACAAAAAACATAAAGGGAGTTAACCTAGACCAGGGGTCGGCAACCCAAAATGTTTTAGAGCCATATTGGACCAAAAACACAAAAAACAAATATGTCTGGAGCCGCAAAAAATGAAAAGTCTTGTATAAGCCTTACAATGAAGGCAACACATGCTGCATGTTTCTATATTAGTTATAACTGGGGGAGATTTATTTTTCATTATGCACTTCGAGAAAAAAGTCGAAATGTTGATAAAAAAGTTGAATTGTCGAGAAAAAAGTCCAAATTTTGAGAAGAAATGTCGAGAAAAAAGTCAAAATGTTGAGAAAAAAGTCAAAATGTCGTAAGAAAAGTCGAAATGTTGAGAAAAAAAGTCATAATTTCAGGAAAAAAGTCGAAATGTCGAGATTAAAAAAAGAAAGAAAAAAAAGGGGAAAAAAATGAAAGAAGAAAAGAAAAAAGGAAAAAAGATGGAAAAAAAGAAAAAATAGAAGAGAAAAAAAAGAGAAAAAAAGGAAAAAAGAAAAAAAAAGGAAATTTTAAAAAAAAAAAGCTCCCGGAGCCACTAGGGCGGCGCTAAAGAGTCGCATGTGGCTCTAGAGCCACGGGTTGCCGAGCCCTGGTCTAGAGGAACATTTTCCTAACATCGAGGTTTTCTATAATTCAGCCAGATTCCATATGAAAAACAGAGAGGAATCGTGTCTGACTGATCAGGACATTTTTAGTTTAAGAAAAAATGTTTTAAAAGTGAGGAGAAAACTCGGCAGTAATGAGAGTGGAGGCTCCAACTTGCACGTTGCTTAAAAGAATGTTTTTATGTGTGTTTTTCCTCATATCAGCTTGGATGAGTGAGTTTAGAATTTGCACGCTCAGTTTAAATGGAGCAAGGGATGTGAGGAAGAGAGCGTGTTTGTTTGAAACTATGAAACTGAAGAACATTAATGTAATGGGGAAAAATAAAAGCAAGAGATCCAGGCACTCGAGACGAGGTGCACTGATACAAATATTGTGCTTGATCTACTTAAAAAAACTTTTTGCATGAGATTATTATGTAGATGAAGAAAGACTAGTCTTTGTATAAACTACTCAATTTTTTGTATGTAAATAATACATTTTGCAAGTACAGTCAACTTAATTGTGTTGTTTTATCAAAATTAGTTGACTTTACTTGCAAAAATTAAGTTGACTTTACTTGCAAATTAATTTTGTACATACTAAAAATTAAGTAGTTTATACAAAGACTAGTCTTTCTTGATCTGCATAAAAATCTCATGCATATGTAAAAACAATAAAGCATTTTTCATCTAAACGTTGGTCAATCTGCCCAATAGATTAAAATTGTTAAAGGAAAAGTAAATAGATCATTGCTTGTTGTTTGTGTGTAAATGAAAAGATTACTGGGATTACAGAAATGCTGCTGGTTCAGGAAAAAATGCACAATGTCTTGTTTTTAAAACAAATGCAGATTAAGTTCAAAACTAGATGTATTCATGTAAAGCAACAAACTTCATTTTTAATTGTTAATATCACAGATTTAAATATGTTATATTTACATGCGCTTAGATTTATTTTTTTCAGTGTAGATAAAAAAAGATAAAAAGCCTTTATTCAAAGACGGCTGCCAACATGTTTCGGCCTGTCTGGCCTTCATCAGGGCAAAAGCAACACAGAGAAATGAACCCGTATAAATAACCACAGGTGTGTTAATGAGCACAGGTGAAAACAATCACTCATCAAGGAGAAACACAAGTGAACCATATAGTGACATTTTAAGGTGGTATGGGGAGTTACACTCATCACAACCAATAATCATTGGAATAAAACATCCATATAGCACACATATATTTGTTTCCTTGTTGTCATTTTTATTTTATTCTTAATTTTGTAAAAGCTATTTTGATGTTTGTCTTATTTTTATTCTTTTTTTATGATGTCATGACCGAAATATACGGTGGCCGAGACCCGCCATTGCTGAAAATAAAAGTAACGCTGCAAACAGAACCAAATGCTGCTGAAAATAAAATAAACGCTTAGCAAATAAAATAAACACTTAGCAAATAAAATAAACGCTGCACACAAAAAGAAACGCTGCTGCAAATAAAAAAAAATGCTGCAAATATAAAGAAACCCCGCTGCAAATAAAACAAACCCCGCTGCAAATAAAATAAAAAAACGACGCAAATAAAAAAGCCACAACGGAAATGAATTACCGGGGACTATTTTTGCCGATGCACCGGTGTTGCACATTAAAAATTACATGTAGCGACGTTGAACACTATGGAGGATTTTTTGTGCCAAAATTAAATAAATAAATACATCATTAATGAATTAAAATGGGAATGAAATATATCATTAATTAATTAAATGTGTCATTAATTAATTAAAATTAGAATTAAATATGTCATTAATTAATTAAAATACAATTCATTTTTAGTAAAAAAATGTATTTATTATTTCAGCATTTAATGAATGATTTCGTGTTGCGTGTGAATCATGAAATGTAAAACTGCATTTAATTAATTAATGACACATTTAATTAATGATTTCGTGTTGCTGCGTGTGAATCATGAAATGTAAAAGTGTCAGTTTCACTGACGGCCGCGGGTTGCCGTCCCCTGGAATAGACCAGGACTGACGAGAAAAATACTGGTCACTGAGAGTGCTGCAGATCTGTACATGTTGAATGGGAAAACTCTGTTCAAATACTGTGTGAAGGCCATAAATAAGAGACAGTTGAGTGGGAGGAAGGATACTGTGTGGAGAGAGAGTAAATGTACCAGACGAGTGTAGACCGGTGTGGAGGGTTTTTATAAAGCACCTTTAGGCCCAGTCCCAATCCCCCACTACCCCTACTTTTCAGCACTACCCCTAAATTTTGCGCTTTCCCGTGAGGGTAGTGGTGTCCCAATTCCTCTTTGCATGTAGGGCTAGTGGACATAACGAGGGCTAGTGGACATAACGAGGGCTAGTGGACATAACAAGGACTAGTGTGTATGAATCTAGCCCTTAAAAGTGAGGGATTTCAGATACCGACTCACTGACCGATGGCCAGAAAAATTTCCCAGAATGCTTTACGTCATCATTTGCAGACTGAATCAAACAAAAAAATATGGCGGACATTTCTTATTTTTTAGTGAATAAAATCAATATTTTGAGTTAGTTTCTGCATAAAAAAGCGTTTTGATTACATTTCTAGCGAGAAATATATATTTCACTTTCATAATATTCAATCAGTGAATGTACATAAACACTCGCTTGCTCGTTGTTGCGAAGTCTTTTCAGATCTTGCCAGAATAAAGGCTGATTAATGGTTCCGCGTAACACCAACGCGCGCCGTACACCATAACCTACGCCGTAGGCTCTGCGTCGTAGGTTCTGCGTTATTTGGATAAACTGAGCCCAGGTTGGGGATCTTAACGGTTACTTTTACGCCTGAAAAAATATTAAAACTTAACCCTTGTGCTGTCTTCGGGTCAAAATGACCTAATTGTCCTTCCTTCTTCCCCTCCTCCTTCCTTCCTTCCTTCCTTCCTTCCTTCCTTCCTTCCTTCCTTCCTTCCTTCCTTCCTTCCTTCCTTCCTTCCTTCCTTCCTTCCTTCCTTCTTTCTTTACTTCTTTTCATTCTTCCTTCTTTCTTTCCTCCCTTCCTCCCTTCCTTCCTTCCTTCTTTTCTCCCTTCCTCCCTTCTTTCTTTCCTTCTTTCCTCCCTTCCTTCCTTCCTTCCTTCCTTCCTTCCTTCCTTCCTTCTTTTCTCCCTTCCTTCCTTCTTTCTTTCCTTCTTTCCTCCCTTCCTTCCTTCCTTCCTTCTTTCCTCCCGTCCTTCTTTTCTTCCTTCCTTCCTTCCTTCCTTCCTTCCTTCCTTCCTTCCTTCCTTCCTTCCTTCCTTCCTTCCTTCCTTCCTTCCTTCCTTCCTTTCATTCTTCCTTCTTTCCTCCCTTTTTCTCTTCCTCCTTCCTTGACCCGAAGACAGTACAAGGGTTAATAAAGTGGCATATTAACAGCGCTACAGCGGAAATTAAAACAGCTTTTAGCTCTGGGCTTCCTGATATGGTGTGACGTTTGTGCAAACGTAACTACGCAGTCGCTTACGTACCCGAACGTAAACCACGCAGTGACGTAGCAAGTGGTGTCCCAATCCCTAGGGAACATTACAAGGACCTACGCCTGTGGCTTCATTTTTAGGACTAGTGGTAGAAAGTAGGGGGTGTATTGGGATTGGCCCTTAAACACCAGGGGCCTTATGTACTAAGAGTGCGCCGCACAAAAAACGTGCGTTCGCCACTTTCTACGCTCACGGTCGGATGTTCAAAGAATGACGTGAACGTAGAAAGCTGCGGTCCTTCACTCACACATCAAGGCTGGTTCACGCACTTTTCTGAGGTTTTGTCCGTTGGCGACACTCACTGGTGATGCAGTGAAGTGCAGAATATGAGGAAACATAACGTCAAAATAAGTTCACGACCACGTGAAGGACACAACAGTCCCCACATCACCAGATAAGTAACTTATCATAAGTTACACAAGAGTGGAGCATTTTGATTGCATTTTGATTGAAGGCCAAATACAGTTAATGAAAAGTTGTTTCTGCCTAAATATGATTTGATCTCAATCTTGAGCTTCATAATCTGAAAATCTGACGTTTCAGCGCTAGCGCTCAACGGGCTCCCGTGGCCACAAATCAGAAGAAATCAGATTCTATGGGCTCAAATTAATGCCATAAGTATTTTGTATCTGTAAATAAACTTTGTACTTGTAGAAATATTTTGTGCGTGTGCAAAAAATATTTGTACTTGTAAAAATATTTTGTGCGTGTGAAAAAAATATTTGTACTTGCAAAAAATATTTGTACTTGCAGAACATATTTGTATTTCTAGATACAAAGCTACAAACTTTTTACAAAGCTACAAAGTTTTTTTTACAAAGCTACAAACTTTTTTTCAAAAGCTACAAACTTTTTTTTACAAAAGCTACAAACTTTTTTTTACAACTACGAGTTTTGGCAGTGTTTTGACGTGCCAAAACTAAGAGCCAATCAGCGATCTTTGGCACGGGTTTCAAAGCGTTTCTGGAGAGCCAATCAGCACATTGCATCGCCAACTGACGTCGCTGCCATATTGGATGTTGATGAAGAATTTTGACAGCTTGGCCCCCTGCAGGGGGAGGTCGCCCCAGTCCTACCTCCTGCAGGGCTTTGGACTGGACTCAAGACCTTTTGAGGAAGCTACAACTTGCTACTCAACTTCCTACCCCCCGGGCAGATCCCGACACCTGGAAGTTGGTTCAAACAGACAGGAATCAAGAGAGCACCCCATGGGGTGATTTGGAGGTCTGTGTCAGTCATGCCAAATGTCTGATAATGACATTTGGCCCGATTCACATCCGACTGTAAATTACTTTTTGTCTCTTGCCTGATTAGTGTATTCCTGCATTTGTTAAACTCCTTGTTGTATAAGAATCTGATTACAACCTCACTCGAGGTCAGCATTTCTACCAGACCTCTGGCCTGTGTAGACACGCTCACCGCCGGCTCAATAAAACCTCATAAAAACCACAAAGCGGACTTCTGAACTGGTTTGATAAATTCCACAACAATTTGGTGCCGTGACCCGGATGACAATAGACCTTCGATGGAAACTCCTGTTCCAGAACAACGGCGCAATCAGCGACTCTATCTAAAATTTTAGAGGTTAAGGGATCCACTTACAAAATCCCAAATTATTGTTGCTGAGTTGTTGTCGAAAGTCTGTGAATTGGAGTGCCGGAGAATGGTTGACGTCATCCTGAGATTTTAGGTAAGTCCGCTGTGTGGTTGTGAAGGTTATTTTATTATTTTGTGTTATTGGGAACGTTATTGTAGAGATGTTTTTAGGAACGCTGGCAATTTCATAACACTTGAATTTGATTGTGTTGTGAGAATGTTCTGCTTCTCCTGCCTTAAGAATCTGACTCGCTCTTCTAAAAAAAGGTTTAATATCTCAGGTAACATTAAAGAGAGAAATGGCCAAGAGCGCCATGGTTGGTCTGGTACCAATAAAAAGATAGTCCAGGGGGACTATTCTTATGCATATGCAGGACGTGGGGTCCGTAAGTGTTGGAACACTGATATATTTGTGAGAAATAGACATAATGTATGTAGAGAAACTGTTTTATTTTATAAGTCGGGATGACACGCTCTCCCAAAATGAGGTATATTTCATTTCTGCAAGAATCGACTTGCTCTTCTTGCACCAACAGGAATGATTTGTATGCTCTGTCAAGTGAAGTTTTTCAGTTCTTTAAATACATGTATGGTAATCACGGTACCGATAGTTTTATTTGTTAGTTTTGTTTGTTACTCAGTTAGTATTAAATATTGTTAAAATAACTAAAAAGCACTTCAAACTCCCTCAGATTTTTGGAGGGATGAAGGTAGACGCCGTAATGCAGAATCTCAAATAGCTTCGCTTACTGATCAAAATAAAAAGCTGATGGCTAGAAGGATTTAAAAACACAACGCAGACGAAAAAGAAATTAGAGAACCAGTTAAATGATAAAATCAAAACCTTTATCCGATGAAACTGATTAAAGAATCAAATGACGATGACACTTCTGATGACGACTGGATTTTACAAAAATCCAAGATCTGTTGCCTACAAAATTTGGAGCCAAATAATGGTAAGAGATTTTAAATTAATAAACAAAATGGCTAGAGGAAACAGCGGTTAAACTAACTTTGCCACATGATTTGAAAAGTAAAGTACTTGATGCGCAAAGTACTTGATGCTTGTAGAATTCCCTTTTAATCCCACAGCTGTTGCCAAAATCACACCAGAGCAAGCTCAGACTTTTTTCACAGTATTTATTGCCTTAACAGTTCAAAGGGAAAATTGATAATCCCAGGGAACTTTATGCTAAAACAATTTTGACAGCAAAAGAGAATTGTGGTCTGTCACGAGATCAGATTGATGGATTCCCTCCAGGGTACATGCAAAATATATATTTGCTAATTGCCCTCCACAAAGGGTAGGCCTGGATAACGCAAAAAAAGAATCTGAAATGTATGAAAATACTAATGTCTTTTTCAAAAGTGTTTCCTACACAGGTTGAGCGCTGAGAGGAGGCGCAGAGGAAACAGCCAATGATCGGCTCCCATTGGGGTGAGCCAAATCAGAGCATCCCAATTTACATAATCGTATCCTGCCTATGGTAACTTCATCATGGAAGTGCATGGAAATCTGTCTGTGGCCTACTATAACGTCTCTGAATGCATGTATAACTAATCTCTAACTAGAGGTGTCAAGTAACGAAGTACAAATACCTCATTACCTTACTTAAGTAGAACTTTTGGTTGTGTATGCTTCACAGGAGTAATTATTTTTTAGACGGTTTTTACTTTTACTCCTTACATTTTCACGCAATTATCTTTACTTTTTACTCCTTACGTTTTAAAAACAGCCTCCTTACTCTACTTCATTTCGGCCTTTAAAAAAACTATCCAGTTAAATTGTGCCATCCGGATAGAGTGAATTTGGTTGTGGTTGGATGAGAAGTATAAACATATTTGGTTTGTACGTGTCTGGTCTCTGAAACACATGTTAATGCTCAATAATGCACATATATGGTTCTTTAATATATTTGCATTATACTAAGATGCATTCATTTTCAATGGCTTTTAGCCTTAATGGTTTTTCCCCGCTTATATTACTTTTACTTTTATACTTTAAGTACTTTTGAAACCAGTACTTTATACTTTTACTTGAGAAAAATAAAAATAAATAAATTTTGAGTTGATACTTCAACTTCTACAATACTTCAACTTCTACAGGAGTATTTTTGAACTCTAATATCTATACTTCTACCTGAGTAATGAATGAGAATACTTTTGACACCTCTGTCTTTAACACTCGTCCTGACCTTTCCTGTTTTCCTCACTGACGGCTCTGCTTATAAAAATGGAATACCATACGCAGGTTATACAATTTGTGATAATTCTTAATTGTTGAAAGCGCCCCCCTCTCCAGCTCCACCCAAGTAGATGAAACTATATACTGATCAAAAGGTAAAACTGTTACAATCTATACAGATTCCAGATATGCTTTTGGTTGTGTATATTGTATCTTATAGATTTTATATATTGTGGGCGAACCGAGCATTTATCGCATCCTCGGAGATAAATGTGGTTAATTGATTGGTGAACTGTTACAAGCCTGTCAACTACCTTCATCTATTGCTTTGTTAAATGTGAAGCCCACACCCAGTCCAACCCTGTTTTCACTAGGCAATGCTTCAGCTGACCATGCAGCAAAAGAAACTGCCAAATTTGGCTTACCTGTCTATGTAAAACTTTGCCCTTCTATACCCGCTAACGACCTGGTTTCTCCTAATGATGTAGCTCTCCTACAAGAAGACTACTGAGGTGAAGGAAAAACGGATTGTAGCATTCCCATGGTTGTAAAAATGTAAATAATTTGTGGGTCAGCAACGACGGCCGCGTTGTTTCACCAACATCCTTGTACACGTGAATAGTTGATCACAGTTGGCAATCACAGATGAGAAAAAGGGGGAATGTGTCAGATAGTGTTGAAAGACTGATAAGCTCCAAGATTTGCATCCTATAAAAATATTGCAAACATTATCAACACTTCCCCCCACCGTGATTTTTTTTGAAGCTCTGCAAATAGACATTATGTGAGGGATATGAAATTATTCTTGTATGAAAATGTTTTTGTATGTGCAGAGAATTTTAAACTGGACTTAAATGGACAATGTTGACACCTGTTAACACCCATTAGGAAGCACAAAACTCACGCTTCATGAAAGGATTATGGGTAGACCTATGACCATACCAAGCAATTCAGTTCTGTATATATGAAGAAGATGGACTTCCATGCCATGGATGAATCCATGATATCATTCTGTTGTACTCTAAACTTTTGCTGTCCAGTCAATCCACAGACAAGTAAAAGCTGTCCAGTCTCCTCCTAGTCACAAACCGTGCCATAACCTCCAACCCGGCAACTGGGTCTGTGTCAGGGAGTTCCGACGGAAAAACGCCCTGAAACCTCGCTGGTCTAAACCTCAACACGTCCTGCTCACCACCAACACCGCCGTCAAGTGTGAGGGGCGTCTAACCTGGTTCCACGCATCCCACTGCAAGAACACAACTCCTCGACCATGCAGCGGAAACCAGCCGATTCCTTCTTCTTCCTGCCCGGAAGTAGCTGAGCTCCAGCACCTGGGACCTCTGCAGAGGAGCAGGGGAGCAGGGGAGCAGGGGAGCAAAGGAGCAGCACAGGCCAAACTGTGACTCCACATGCTCTCCTTCTGAAGAACCGCTTGTTAAGCCTAAAACCAGCCAAAATCCACTATTATAGCTACCTTGCTACAATGGTTAATCGCTGTTCCATACCTCTACCAAAGGATGTTTACTGGATTTGTGGCGTGAAGGCTTGTGAATATCTTCCAAACGGTTGGTCTGGAATATGTGGTCTGGGCCATGCGGTACCAGCCATGAGAATCGTTCACATTGTTAGAAGAGAATTGTACACACACACACAAACACCATGGACAAGATTTTTTGGTGCCCTCGTTCCAAATTACGGAGTCATGGCAGCTTTGGAACAGATAAGATATTTATCCCATGCAGTTGAAGATTAGCCAACACCACTGCAAAAGACATGCCTATGCTCTCACAAGAAATGACTGCTTTAGGGATGATGGATTTATTAGCTTCTCAAGGGGGAACTTGTGCTGTCATTAAAACTGAATGTTGTACATTTATACCCGCAATGCCACAGTCCAAGAAATAACGCATCACTTGAAAGACATTGCTAAAACGTTACATACAACTGTCGCAACTAGTTTTTTGATTGCTTTAAAGAACAGTTAGGACACGTTGGTTACTTGATATTTGAATTTGTTTTGTTGGCTTGTTGTTATTTGACTTCTGATCACATGTTTAAGGTTCACTTGCAAAATACTCCACTGTAATTCAACAAAAAGAAAAAAAAAAAAAAAAAAATTGTGAATTGATGAAGAATTTTGACAGCTTGGCCCCCTGCAGGGGGAGGTCGCCCCAGTCCTACCTCCTGCAGGGCTTTGAACTGGACTCAAGACCTTTTGAGGAAGCTACAACTTGCTACTCAACTTCCTACCCCCCGGGCAGATCCCGACACCTGGAAGTTGGTTCAAACAGACAGGAATCAAGAGAGCACCCCATGGGGTGATTTGGAGGTCTGTGTCAGTCATGCCAAATGTCTGATAATGACATTTGGCCCGATTCACATCCGACTGTAAATTACTTTTTGTCTCTTGCCTGATTAGTGTATTCCTGCATTTGTTAAACTCCTTGTTGTATAAGAATCTGATTACAACCTCACTCGAGGTCAGCATTTCTACCAGACCTCTGGCCTGTGTAGACACGCTCACCGCCGGCTCAATAAAACCTCATAAAAACCACAAAGCGGACTTCTGAACTGGTTTGATAAATTCCACAACAATGTTCAAGACTGCGCTGTAAACTAATACAAGTAAATGGACTTATTTTCATGAAGCTCCTTTCTACAAATAAATGTACATTTTACGTCTCATTTATTTATTCACACACGCACTAATATACTTCGGAAACAGTTAGGCACCAAATATAATATATTTAATTTTCTCAGATGGCAAAAATAAGAACTTTATTGATCCCACATAGGAGTAATTCATGTTATATCAGCTATAGAGAACAAGGTAGTGCCGAAAAACAATATATATCCCCCTCACAAAAATAGAGACATATTTTTTTATCAACAAAACAAAAAAAAAACAAACAATAACAATAAAATGTAATTTAATGTTTAAAAATGTAAATATGCTTTGTTAATGAGAGAATATGTTTCTCTATTTTTCTTATTTTTGTGAGGGGGGATATAAATGGTTCAAATATGTTATTTGGTTATTTGATTTTTTTTAAATTTGTTTTGTTGATAAAAAATATGTCTCTATTTTTGTGAGGGGGGAGCTTCATGAAAATAAGTCCATTTACTTGTATTAGTTTACAGCGCAGTCTTGAACATCCAATATGGCGGCGACGTCAGTAGGAGATGCAATGATCTGATTGGCTCTCCAGAAACGCTTTGAAACCCGTGCCAAAGATCGCTGATTGGCTCTTATTATTGGCACGTCAAAACACTGCCAAAACTCGTAGTTGTAAAAAAAAGTTTGTAGCTTTTGAAAAAAAGTTTGTAGCTTTTGTAAAAAAAGTTTGTAGCTTTGTAAAAAAAACTTTGTAGCTTTGTAAAAAGTTTGTAGCTTTGTATCTAGAAGTACAAATATTTTTTGCAAGTACAAATATTTCTTTCACACGCACAAAATATTTTTACAAGTACCATTATTTTTTGCAAGTACAAATATTCTTTGCACACGCACAAAATATTTCTACAAGTACAAAGTTTATTTACAGATACAAAATACTTATGGCATTAATTTGAGCCCATAAGATTCTGGCAGGCAATCACTTTTTGGCACAACAATGTTTTAAATATAAATGTATATTGTTCACATTGTTATACTTATGAGAGAGCTGATCGCGGACATCCACAATGTGTAAGACTCAATAAAGTGTACATTGGTCTTAATCCGTCAGTATATAATACGTGTGACAGTAAAGCGGAACGAGGAGCCGTTTTTCATCCACAAACTTAAGTTCTGGTATTGGTTCTTAAATTACAAACAAGAAAAGCAGAGTGTAATGATGCACTAACACTGCCCATAAACATTCACAAACCTGTACGATCATAATAAAACCACAACTCTTCACGGAACGCAAAGCAAAGCAAAGAACATCATTACCCATAATGCAATGCGGCTTAAATCGGAAGAAATGCCCCAAATAAATTATTTATTCCAGCTCAGAGCCAATGTTTTTTTTCATTTGTTTTACCTGTTGTTGCACATTTCTTGTTAGGATGAGCGGTTTTTAATGGATAATTATCTTCATATCATATTCAAACATATATTTGAGGGAGGAGACGGGGCGGAGTGTTGTGC
The DNA here is from genome assembly GCF_033807715.1 of Cololabis saira. Lineage (NCBI taxonomy): Eukaryota > Metazoa > Chordata > Actinopteri > Beloniformes > Belonidae > Cololabis > Cololabis saira. The sequence continues at coordinate 4,008,125 of NC_084594.1, forward strand.
TCCCGCATGTGCGCTCAAATCCACGCTGATTGGGATGTACAGAGAAACTTGCGTGGATTTGGGCGAACGCACAGCTTTGTACATCTGAATTTTTGCGTTCTTGTTAATTCCACGCACGGGTTCACGTTGAAATCCACGCACTCTTAGTACATGAGGCCCCAGGTCTGCTGATCTGCAGTGGCGAATTCTACAGGCAGCATTGGCCGTTAACACGTTTGTGTGTAAGATTAATCCCAGTGTCTCTGCTCAGTGTCCTTTTTGCCAGGAACTGGAAACTGTCTTTCACTGTTATTTAGAATGTCACAGACTCAAAGTGTTGTTTTATTTGTTGGAATTTGTTTTTATGAAACGTAATGTAATCTGGTCTGGAACTGCTTTTATTTTTGGTGCAGGTTATAAAAAAGAGAGTGCACAAAAGTGGCAGTTGTTAAATTTTGTAGTGGGACAGACAAAACTGGCCATCTACTGTACAAAACAAGAAAAAATCAAATAGAGAATGTTTTGGGTGAAGGGCTGCAATCAATGTTTGTTTCTTTGGTGAAAGCCAGAATAAGGATTTATTTTACATTTTATTGATTCATGAAGAATGTTGACCAGTTTTTAGATCAGTGGTGCTTCACTATGCTCTGTGTAGTGTGGTTGAAGAGGCACTGGTTTTTAATCACTCTCTAGAACAGAGGTTTTCAACTGGTTTTGTCCCAGTCCCACCATTATAACCAGGAAGCAACTTCGGGGACCAACTGCTTTTCAGAATCAGAATCAGAATCAGAATCAGAATCAGCTGTATTGGCCAGGTTCGAACATTGTCCAACAAGGAATTTGACTCCGGTAATTTTGGGGATGTTTGTTTTATTTTGCACCTTGATTTTAAATGAAAGTATGGGCCTATATAGGCTTTTTATTTACATCAGTGTATATTTATATTTGCACCTTTTGCTATAAAAAAACAAACAAAAAACAGTTAATGAAAGATGAACAATAGGAAGCCAAGAGCGCTTATAATATTACAAAGTTCACTCTCACTCATTTGACATTATTTGGATGGGTAAATTATTCACAAAAGTAAATAGTAAATGGAAAATAAATTGATTCTAAATAAATAGATATTTTTTAAATTATTGTTTATCATTTCATTTACATTTTCACGGACCACCTGCAATACCGCCACGGACCACCAGAGGGCCGCGGACCACCGGTTGACAATCCCTGCTCTACAATGATCTGAGAGGTTGTTTCGTCCCATGTTTTTATTCTGCTAAATATGTTTTAAGATGATGATTGTGTCATATTGAATGTGATTTTTTATTAATGGGTATAAATAAAGATGGATTAAAAAAAAATCTCTCTCTCTCTCATATATATATATATATATATATATATATATATATATATATATATATATATATATATATATATATATATATATATGTATGTATATATATGTATATATATGTATATATATATAAAATTTACTTTACTATATTTATTTATCCATTGAACATGGACTTCTGTTATTGTATTGCAGGACAACTTGTAGTAGCACCAACTGACCACAGGAGGCGACAGTTCTCCACCAAACAGTCTGCAACTGTGTGTGTGTGTGTGTGTGTGTGTGTGTGTGTGTGTGTGTGTGTGTTTGTGTGTGTGTGTGTGTGTGTGTGTGTGTGTGTGTGTGTGTGTGTGTGTGTGTGTGTGTTTGTGTGTGTGTGTGTGTGTGTGTGTGTGTGTGTGTGTGTGTGTGTGAGTGTGTGTGTGTGTGTGTGTGTGTGAGTGTGTGTGTGTCTAAATGACTTCACTCTTCAGGGACAACGACTGCATTCATATCAGCCAATAAAGTTTCATGGTTTGTTTTCAAGCTGTTAAACAGTAATGTGTATAAGGACTTTTATCTCATTATTTGAAAGGAAAAAAATAATTGTACAGACTTTTTTTAGTTAAATTATGAACCGAATAAAGTATTCTCTCTTTTATTTCTAAGGTTTTAATATGAGAACATAACAGAAATCACATAGTTCTCACCTTCTGAACAACAATACATTCAATATTACGTTTTAGTCATGCATTATGCCTTAGTTGACATTTAAACATGTTCAAGCCGGCATTTCTGAATTGAAGAATGAGGCCCAGATTAACGTGGCAGAAGAGCGTGATGATGCATCAGAGAGAAAGAGAAGACTGCAACACCACTAAGTATATCTACTTTAAAGAGGATGGTTGTGTCACGTTTGGAGGGCGATGTCATCTGTCATGTCACATCTATAACCACAGAGGTAGGAAGTTCAAATAAAAACGGAAGTTGAAATAAAAACGGTCCAAATCATCCCCCCTGTAAAACTGCCATCCCTCCTTTCCATCCCTTATGTCATTTCATCAATGAATGTGGTTTTACTGCTATTTCAACATTTAGAGTCATCACAGAAAAATAACACCAGAAAAATAACTTATTTGACAATTTTCACCTGTTTCAAGTAAATTTTCACTTAAAATAAGTAGGAAAATCTGCCAGTGGGACACGATTTATCTTCTTTTTACAAGCAAAAAAATCTTGTTCCACTGGCAGATTTTTCTACTTATTTCAAGTGAAAATCTACTTGAAACAGGTGAAAATTGTTGTTTTTTCCAGTGATGAGTCTTGTTTTAAGTGTAATGAGATTTTTTTTTACTAAAATGAGACATTTTAACTAGAAATAAGACAAATATTCTTGTTAAGATTTAGAGTTTTTGCAGTGATCCATTTTACTTATCCTGTGAAGGACAGAGTCATATTGATAAGTTCAGAAAACAGTTTTTTATTGTTGTGTTTTGATGTATTTGATGTAAGCCCAGTGGATATTTAAAGCTTACAGAGGGCTGCATAATAGTCTGTGATGTTGGAGAGCTAGCAAGATTTGAAAGTGGCACCTCATCTAAGCCCCGCCCCCTCCCCCCCCCTCCCGTCAGCGCTCCGTCCAAAGCCACGCCCCCACAAACTTTGGGGAACGCGCATTTGCAGGAGTCGGGTTTTCCAGGACATTTTGGACAGCAGATTTTCAACAAAACTACCCCATGTCTCATTGACCTGTAAGCGAGGCCTACGGCGTAGCCGTGGCAACAGAGCCTGTACAGCACCGCAGCGCACCGCTAGCCGCACCGGCGCTCTCCGCCCTCGCCGGCGTACGTGGCAGACCCCCAGTAGCGGACAACCTGCGCCGCAGGATCGCACTTTGGCTTTCTTTTTTAGCCTTTTTAGCAGGGCAAGCCGTTGCATTCGACGTGACGAGTGCGCGCTTGGGACGGAGGGGGGCGTGGGCGGGACTTAAAATGAAGGCATCTGATTGGTTCTTTCCCCCCTGGCAATCCTCTGGTCCTCTGACCAATCCGTGCCATTCAGTGCACAAAAAACAGATTGGTCAGAGTTTTTACAGGATTAAAGCTGTCAGAGAGGTCAGATTTTTTTCTTTCTTTTTTCTGAACACATTATTCACTGGCTACTCTCAGGATGGAAGGACCATTTCACCCAGTATAACAATAAATGTTTTTGAATACGATCACAGACTATACCTTTAACTGCTGCTATGTCATTCCTGCAGTATTTCTGCAGGTGTTTTGGTCACTGCTATTATTTGTAATATATTATATTATTTGTAATCAGCACAAATTATCTGTCCCCATATGATACAATCCACCATCCCCCCTGATTTTTTTTTACAACTCCAGTACTGTCTGTAATCGTCCTACACCCGAAGCCTTCGCTCCTCTAACTGGCGTTAACACTCGTGCTGCAATCAGTCGACCACATGCAGGTGAAATGCATGTTCTGTCGACTCATCTGGGAAGTATTACTGAGCACAATGAAGCTCCAGAGGGACTGAATTAGGAAGTCCGCTGCAAACGAGGGAGGGTGCAGCAGGCGGCACTAATTCTCCGTGACACAGTTCTACTTTGGGCGACTGGAAGTGGGAGAAAACCCTCTAGCACAAATCAGATTTGTTACGCCAGCAGATCATATGATCAGGAGAAGTGCAACACTCGGGCCGATCAGGCCGTACTTCTCCAGGAAACTCGGGTCCGTCGCCGGTGTTAAAAGCTAAATGTATCTGCTTTATTTATAATGAAGAGTTTTATTATCAGTAGTTATCTGCTGCAGCGGCATCTGAGCCTGGGAATCACACTGCAAAAACTCAAAATCTTAACAAGAATATTTGTCTTATTTCTAGTTAAAATGTCTCATTTTTGGTCAAAAAAATCTCATTACGCTTAAAACAAGAGTAATTACCAGAAAAATAACTTGTTATTTGACAATTTTCACCTGTTTCAAGTAGATTTTCTCTTGAAATAAGAGAAAAATAATAAAAAAAATCTGCCAGTGGAACAAGATTTTTTTGCTTGTAATAAGAAGATAAATCTTGTCCCACTGGAAGATTTTTCTACTTATTTCAAGTGAAAATTTACTTGAAACAGGTCAAAATTGTCAAATAAGTTATTTTTCTGGTAATGAGTCTTGTTTTAAGTGTAATGCGATTTTTTGACTAGAAATGAGACTGTAGCAGGGCGAGTGCTACCGGGGCCGACCGAAGGATGGAGAGACACGGAGGTTCGTGCAGACCCGTTTATTCAAACACAAAACACAGCTCCTCAGCAGCAGCTCCATCAGGGGCTTTGCTGCTGTCCAGCTCTGCCTTATGAAGGCTGGCAGAGTGGAGAGGCTGATTGGGCCCACCTGTGCCCTAATCAGCCTGAGTGGCTGCAGCTCCTCCACCCTGCCACAGAGACATTTTAACTACAAATAAGACAAATATTCTTGTTAAGATTTAGAGTTTTTGCAGTGCAGAGACATTGAAGAAACTGATAAAGAAGCCTTGGCCCGTGTTGGGAGAGTTCTGTGTGTAATGAGCCGCTGAAGCGTCCTGGATACCGTTGCTATGCAAACAAAATACATGCTCAGCCAGCTAATCTCCGAACAACATCTAAAGTCAAGTTGTAAGATGGACAAGAAAATAAACCAAAGAAATACGACACTAGCTTCCCAAAGCTTCCTCTTATTCTGCAAGTATGCAGGATTAGGCTGCTGTTGCTAATATATTTACACATAACCAGTACTCGAGTTGTAAAAAAAAAAACAGGGGGGATGGTGGATTTTATCATATGGGGACAGATAATTTGTACTGATTACAAATAATATAATATATTACAAATAAGGGCAGTGACCAAAACAGCTGCAGAAATACTGCAGGAATGACATAGCAGCAGTTAAATGCAGCCTTCTGTAAGCTTTAAATATCCACTGGGCTTACATCAAATACATCAAAACACAACAATAAAAAACACTTTTCTGAACTTATCAATATGACTCTGTCCTTCACAGGATAAGTAACATGGATCACTGCAAAAACTCACAATCTTAACAAGAATATTTGTCTTATTTCTAGTTAAAATGTCTCATTTTAGTGAAAAAAATCATATTACACTTAAAACAAGACTCATCACTGGAAAAAACAACAATTTTCACCTGTTTCAAGTAGATTTTCACTTGAAATAAGTAGGAAAATCTGCCAGTGGAACAAGATTTTTTTGCTTGTAATGAGAAGATAAATCTTGACCCACTGGCAGATTTTTCTACTTATTTCAAGTGAAAATTTACTTGAAACAGGTGAAAATTGTCAAATAAGTGATTTTTCTGGTGTTATTTTTCTGGTGATGACTAAATGTTGAAATAGCAGTAAAACCACATTCATTGATGAAATGACATAAGGGATGGAAAGGAGGGATGATTTTGGACCGTTTTTATTTCAGGGGGGATGCCATCCTCAACTCGAGTACTGCACATAACTGCATACTTGGTAGTGTTTTCAGCTGGGAGCTGAACACGTCCTTGATACATGCTGCCCCCATGTGGCCAGGAGGGGTAACGCTTGCACGGGTGCCCTTACAGGAAATGCACCACCTTCCTCTGACATGGTACTTTTAAATGTTGTACCATCTGATATTTTGATGGAAATTTGGCTCTGAGCTGCTCGTGGGTTCTGGTAGGCAAGAAAAGGAAAGTTTATTTGTACAGCACAATTCAACACAAGGTCATTCAAAGTGCTTTAAATCAACATTAAAAGCAGCAAGACACAATTAAAACAAAAGTAACAAATAAAATGATAAGAGAAGAGGTTGTCAGGCCTTTGTCAGGCTGGTGTGGTGAGGACCCAGATGCAGGAGAGAGAGGGAGGCCGGAGGCAGGAGTTACGTTTCTATACGGAATTACGTTTCTATACGGTCAAAACGTACAAAGACCCGGTCAAATACAGTATTAGAAAGTAATCTGTGCCGATTCGTGCGGTGAATTAAACCAATTTGACAATTCTACGTCAGTGATTTGGGATGCCTCTGGTAGGTCATGTACGTCTCAGACTGACGTTATCCTGCCATCACATTGATTTTAGTTTTTAAAGGGGACCTATTATGAAAAACACGTTTTTTCTTGTTTTAACATATATAAAGTGGTCTCCCCTCATCCTGCCAGCACAGGGGAGACAAAATACCATGAAATTCTGCAGGGTCTCTGACCCCCGCCTTACAGAGTCCCCCAGTGTCACGTGACCTTTTTTTGAGCCATTCTGAATCTGCGCCTATGGTGACGTCACCATAGGCGCAACCAGCTCTCTCCGCTGCTGGAGCGGTGGTTCCTTCAGCCAGTCAAGGCGCCGCGGATCCGGGTTAAATCATCCAGGTTCCCGGGTGGTTTGGGAGCTGGGTCCTCGGGGGTCTGTCCCAGGTCGGACCAGCTTCACTCTCCGAGATTTTCAGCGAAATCTGTCGGTTTGATCCCCGGTAACGGGAGATGCGCTCCGGAGCCGATCTGTGCGCCCGCCGTGCGGTTGCAGCGCCAGCGCGCAGAATCCGCCGGGCAGATCCGGCTGAAATTCCGCTGGTCGGTCCCCGGGAGTCCCTGCTACCAGTCCAGGCCGGTTCCTGCGGTCCCGGCCGGTCGGAACCGGTCAGATTCCCTGGTTAAAGCCGCGGTGATGCAGCTTCTAACCTGCTGGAGCAGGTTAGAAGCTGCTCCAGCAGCGCTGCTCCCGGGCGCCTCCGCCGGGTAGATCCGGCTTAAATAGTGCATAAATGTTATTTATATACAACTCATATTTTATTTTTTTAACAATAAAGTTTCCATTTGTGAAAATTCAGTGTTGTGATAATTTACAGGCTCGGGCTGCTCTGGCGGAGCGAGGTTTATGCTCCTCCCCTGCTACACGTCATTCAGGGAGCCAATCAGCACAGAGCCTCATTATCATACCCCCCCCTTCCCTAAAAATGAGGCGCAGAAAAAGAGGTTAGAAGCGGTAAAACTAGTGACAGGACCCACAGGGTGGATTTATGATTTATGTAGAAAAAACAAGCTTTAGATTGTTTTTAAGACATTCAAGGCCTGTTTAAAATATACATTAAATGCCATAATAGGTCACCTTTAAACTAAATGTAAAATACATTTTTTGATGTCTAAATATCTGAGTTAGCTGAAATTTTCTTTTTGAATAAACAAAAGCAACATTCATGGTTCATTTATAATTGAATATGAAATGTTTTTCACAATCATCTTTTTTAAAACATTAAAAGCAAAAAAAAAAACAACAACATAATTTCACTCAAGTGTAATGTTCAAGTTAACTGAATCCACAAAAGTATATTTGCCTCACACTGGTACAAATATTGTGCTTGATCTACTTAAAAAAATTAAGTCAACTTTTTGCATGAGATTGTTATGTAGATCAAGAAGTTTTTGTATAAACTACTTCATATTATGTATGTAAATAATACATTTTGTAAGTACAGTCAACTTAATTGTGTTAAGTTTATTTATCAAAATTAAGTTGACTTTACTTGTAAATGAATTTTGTACATACTAAAAATTAAGTAGTTTATACAAAGACTAGTCTTTCTTGATCTACATAAAAATCTCATGCAAAAAAGTTGCCTTAATTTTTCTAAAGTAGATCAAGCAAGATATTTTTACTGTGGTTTTTACTTAAACAAATAAAGCATGTTTCATCTAAACGTTGGTCAATCTGCCAAATAGATTAAAATTGTTAAAGGAAAAGTAAATAGAACAAGATCATTGCTTGTTGTTTGTGTGTAAATGAAAAGATTGCCTGATTACAGAAATACTGCTGGTTAAGGAAAAAATGCACAATGTCTTGTTTTTTGAACAAATGCAGATTAAGTTCAAAACTAGATGTATTCATGTAAAGCAACAAACTTCATTTTTAATTGTTAATATTACAGATTTAGATATGTTATATTTACATGCGCTTAGATTTATTTTTTTCAGTGTAGCAACCCAGAATCTCCAAAAATAACCAGTCAGAATTTGCATGTTGGGTCCATTTGGATAAATGAGACCCAGAACCTGCATCTCAATGTGGGCCATAAAACCATCTAAGTTAGGCCCTTTACAACTCGACTTTACTCTGAGTAAAGAGGAAGTGAAAACCTCCCCGAGTGTTGGATCCCGATATATTCCCCTGACTTTCTCTCTCCTCCCTCCAGTGGTTTTATGATTTCTGGTATTATTATATTCCACACTCGACCGCACCGCCATCGCCGCCCTCCAACCCTCGCCCCAGTCACGTCCTTCTGGATGTTGCTCTGCATCATTTCACATTTCCCCAGAACTCAGCCTGACACGTCGGATGTCGCCGGGGTCTTTGGGAACTCAGCTGAAAATAAAGAGCGAGACAAAGGAAATACGCGGCGGCGGCTGGAACACGAGGTCACGGCTGCTCGGCAGCAGTCGGAGCGTCTACGGGTCAACGTGTGCTACGGACTCGGGTGTCAGGGTGTTTAATGTCCCGCCTCGGCCGGGTTATATGTTCCTTCATGAGGTAAAATCTCCCATAAAGTGTTGTTGGATGTGGTGTGGACATGGGCCAATGAAGAAATCATGTGTCAGGGTAAAAAAAGGTGAACAAAGATGCACACAACCGTCACGGCTCATGTGTTTTGTTGTCTTTTTTTTCCTTTTCTTTTAGTTTCACATGGAGTTTGTTGTGTTTTATTAAAATCTGACGTTTCATGTTTTACAGGACTGTCTCAGAAAATTAGAATATTGTGATAAATTTCTTTATCTTTCTGTAATGCAATCAAAAAAACAAAAATGTCATACATTCTGGATTCATTACAAATCAACTGAAATATTGCAAGCCTTTTATTATTTTAATATTGCTGATTATGGTTTACAGTTTAAGATTAAGATTCCCAGAATATTTTAATTTTTGGAAATAGGATATTTGAGTTTTCTTAAGCTGTAAACCATGATCAGCAATATTAAAATAATAAAAGACTTGCAATATTTCAGTTGATTTGTAATGAATCCAGAATGTATGACATTTGTTTTTGTAATTGCATTACAGAAAATCACAATATTCTAATTTTCTGAGACAATTTTTCTGCATGAGGACCGTAAAAGCCTCAGGCCACAGAAGAGTCTGAATTCCCACGCTGCACCATCGTTTAAAAAAATAAAATAAAGAAATTAGAGGCTCTCCTAAACACACTCTTGCATTGGGCCGCTGAAACACTTGAAATGGCTTTAATTTAAGGAAAATATGAATAATAATAATAATATCATCATTGCTGTTTTCTTACAGGGGCGGATCTAGAGGGGTGGCCATTGGGGCCGAGGCCCCACCTGTATTCTGATTGGCCCCTGAAGTGCCCCTGTTCTGTCAATCAACGGGCAAGCTGAGAATTTGATGATCACTGCTGCAGTTCCACCCCCAAACTGTTGGTGGCGCCTGTTGCATCAATACAACTGAATAGAAGAAGAAACAGCTCGGTGCACTCCAGGGGGGACAAACAGATTATGGTAGACGTTATTGGACAGTTTGATTTGGAGGGAGGGTTCACTTCCTTTTAAAATATTTGTGGCGGGCTGAACGTAACGTAAGGATTGCGTTTTCATTCTGCTTCCAAAGAAAGAGGACGATGTTAAATTAAAAGGAGGCCCTTTCACATAGAGGGCGCAAAGCGGCGACTGCCGCCGGCTTTCCCACTCATTGTGTATGTGCTATCGCGGCGCAAGAGGGCGCCTGCCGCGGGGTTTGTGCTGCGCCTGCCTGCCCGAATTGAAAATTCTTTAAATTCACCACTTAAAGCTGCTTTCACAAGGAGCGCGTTTTTTTTCGGTCGCCGCAGAGTCTGGGCAGAGCAAGGCGCGCATCGCACACATATTTGTTGCAAGTTGCTAGGCGACCGAAATAAGTTTTTCCGGTCTGGCGCTCTTTTCCCACTCGTTTGGACATACATTAGCTACTAGGAATGGGCGATATTTTACCGTTCACGATGTACCATCAAAAAAATTCCCCAAGAATTTGTCATCTCGCGGTAAAACTATAAATTCCCGTTGATGACGTTTTTGTGTAAAGCGAAGACAGCGTTAAATCGACGCACAACGTACGTGAAGGAAGGAAGGAAGGAAGGAAGGAAGGAAGGAAGGAAGGAAGGATGGATGGATGGATGGATGGATGGATGGATGGATGGATGGATGGATGGATGGATGGATGGATGGATGGATGGAAAGATATGAGCCTGAAAGAAAGAAAGAAAGAAAGAAAGAAAGAAAGAAAGAAAGAAAGAAAGAAAGAAAGAAAGAAAGAAAGAAAGAAAGAAAGAAAGAAAGAAAGAAAGAAAGAAAGAAAGAAAGAATGGTTTATGTTTTTTACCGCGAGATGACAAAAACGTCATAAACATACTCTTATTTAAACCTCACTTGCTGTATATGTATGTGAGATCAGTTCAGAGATAAAGAAAAGAGGGAGGGAAATAAGTGAAAAGGTCCAGCTAGTGTCGTCTCTGCTGAATACAAAGCTCCAGGTTTATTCACATCTCTGAAGACAGTCCAGCTCCGACCCTGAACCCACTGGTGTAACGTAGGTGCTTCATCGTTATTATCTTATGTGCTATCAACATCGGAGCTTCATGTAATTATACCCAGCATCAGGGGGCGGAGTCAAAAGCTCTGTCCAAGGTCCTGTTTTACCTCACTCCAAAAGTCCTGCACTCTTTTCATCCAGAGAATGTGGTTTAAATCCCCCATGAGTCCACATCCTACTGTCATAATGTGACATTACTAATGGTGTCGTAAAAAGACATTCCGTCCAGTTTGACGTTTTCCTCTCCTCACCTTCAGTTATAATGTTAGCGTCCAACCCCCGTTAAGTATTAACATCCAATGGCGTCCCTATGATTCTTACTGTAAACACTGTTCCTTAAGGGTGCCAACTCCGACCAGGACTGTTAGGTAGGAGCACTGGGTGATAAAATGGGGAAAAAACCGGGATAAAAATATTTTAAAAAAAAAGAAAAAAAAAAGTGGAAACGATCCATGCATTTTATTTTGAGTTTTTTTCTGTTATGTGTTTTTGAATCATTATGATATTTAAATTTCTTATGTGTATGGTATTCCACGTTTTTTAAATCGGAGGTTTGACAATTAGCGTTAGCCTAATGCTTAATTTATTTACTTTGGAACTCGGACCGGGAAAACGTGACACCTGAGTTGACCACATGGACAAACATAGACCCTTGCTGTAAAGTCACTCTGAAATGTTTGATTGGACATTTGCTAAAATGCTTTTGAAACCTCAGTCTGAGTTATTGTTATGATAATTCATTGCAATGCTGTTTAAGGGATGTAACATAAAAAACAGTGAGATGTATGTGTACATCTCACTGCACATGTCGCACTTAATGTGAAGAAAATAAAGAATTGTTCTGAACAGATAACTTTGTACTCAGAAGTTGAAATTTCCTAAATTCTAGATTTAAGCTTTAATTGAAACACATTCTGAAGTCAGAATATTAACTCGATTACAAAAACGATTTGTAAAACTGGCAACTTTTTCTAACTCTACGGAACCCTCTACTCTTCTGTTCATAAAACTCTAAATTCTTCCAGTATATGACGTAAATATTCATCAGATATATGTGTTTTTATACAAACATATGTTTTTGCCTTTTTCTTTACCACTATCGTTTATTAATTTTTTCAAATATAATTCTCATTAAATACATTCATATAATACTAGAAAGGTTAATCATCTTCATCTTCCTTTTTATAAAACTAAACACGGCCAGTTTTCCCTCAGATATCGTGGTAACAGATATGGAACTCCAAATCTCACATTATCAAAACCTCTGTTTCTCTAGAGATTTTTAAAAGAAATTTATCATCTCATTTAATTCACATTTAAAAAAAATGTCACAAGTTTTCTTTGTTGATTTTCTTTTTTGTTGTTGATTATTTTCTGTGTGTTGATGATCTGTAACTACTGTATGTAGTCTAACCTTCTTTGTTTTTTGTGTATAGTTTTCGTCTTGTTGTGTTTTTTTGTTTTTTGTAATTACTGTTTTATTTCCTAAAGTGAGGGGAGGTTCCGCTGCATAAGCCTGTTGGCTTTTTGACCTCTCCTGTCACATTTGTTTTACTATTTTGATTGTAAGTGTTACTTTTATTGTGTGCAAACTAATAAAATAAAAATAAAATAACTCCCAAAGTCAGAGAAACCTTATTTACGTCTCGTCTTTGCAACCAAACGTTTCAAGTAAACTTCTGAATGGACCTACACTGATACAAATATTGTGCTTGATCTACTTAAAAAAAATAAGTCAACTTTTTGCATGAGATTATTATTTAGATCAAGAAAGTCTAGTCTTTGTATAAACTACTTAATTTTTTGTATGTAAATAAAACATTTTTTAAGGACAGTCAACTTAATTGTGCAATTAAGTTGACTTTACTTGCAAAAATTAAGTTGACTTTACTTTCAAATGAATTTTGTACATATTAAAAATTAAGTAGTTTATACAAAGGCTAATCTTTCTTGATCTACATAAAAATCTCATGCGAAAAAGTTGCCTTAATTGTCATGACGGGTGTTTGATGAGGACCCAAACGCAGGAGAGCAGGAGTTGCAAAAACCAGGATTTTTTGAGCAACAACCAAACTAAAAGCGCTGCAGAGCAGGGTTAACAAGAACACGGGAGCGAAAACCAAAAACCTGACAGGACACATGGAGGAAGGAAAACAGTACGGACCGACAGGGAGCAAGGGAATGACAAGACCAGATACACACAGGGGATAACGAGACACGACGAGACACAGGTGCAGACAATCAGGGCAGACGGGACACAGGCGGGGCAGAAACTGAAAGGCTGTGGGGAATGTCAAACCCTGACATTAATTTTTCTAAAGTAGATCAAGCAAGATATTTTTTACTGTGGTGTTCTAGTTAAACAAATAAAGCATGTTTCATCTAAACGTTGGTCAATCTGCCCAATAGATTAAAATTGTTAATGGAAAAAGTAAATAGAACAAGATCATTGCTTGTTGTTTGTGTGAAAATGAAAAGATTACTGGGATTACATAAATACTGCTTGTTAAGCAAAAAATGCACAATGTCTTGTTTTTTGAACAAATAGAGATTAAGTTCAAAACTAGATGTATTCATGTAAAGCAACAAACCTCATTTTGAATTGTTAATATCACAGATTTAAATATGTTATATTTACATGCGCTTAGATTTATTTTTTTCAGTGTAGGAAATGTTGGTTTCAGAGAACAAATGGAGGTTCTGTGACATCACAGACCTACACCAGAGTATAATGACCGAACCTCCTGAACTAACTGCGTCTCCTGCAGAAAAAAAAGGATGCGCTTGTGCCAGAAGTTCTGGGTCTGAAACGTCTCACAAACATGAACACTTGGGGAAGCTGTCCCAACTTTGAACGAAGGAGCTTAATAATAATAATAATAATGTCTCCTTTAAAGAGAGAGACGGAGAGAGCGGGGAAGTGTGGAGAGGAAAGAAAAAACACATGAAAAAGCGAGGTGACTGGACTCGGCGAGGGAGAGAGCGGAGAGAGAACCGGCGCCGCAGCGGGACCGACAGTCGCGCGGATCATCAGCCGGTCGAGAGCGCGTCGTGAGCGGGTCTGGAGCGGGTCGTGAGCGGGTCGGATAGCGGGTCGTGGACGACGCACCGCCGGAGGGAGAAGGCTTAAAGTGGTTGAAGTGAGAAGGACCCAGCCGAGGAACCATCCCGATCCCCCTTTACCGGACAGGATACTCCCCCACCTGGACCCCCTTTACCTCCATCATCACCCGCTCCCTCAGCATCCCCAGCAGCAGCATGCCGGGGTGGCGGAGGAACCTCACTTTCTGCCTGCAGAGGATGCACGAGGAAGGTAGGAAGGGAATGAATGTGCGCGGATGAATGAGATGTGATGGGATGTGATGGGATGTGATGGGATGTGATGGGATGTGATGGGATGTGAGCAGCTCGTTTCAGGAGACACTTGGAGTCTTTTGCGCTTCATGAGTTTTTCTGGATCACTGGAAGTCCTGAGAAGAGAAGCACCTGCAGCTTCTCCGATCATCTGTGTGTGTGTGTGTGTGTGTGTGTGTGTGTGTGTGTGTGTGTGTGTGTGTGTGTGTGTGTGTGTGTGTGTGTATGTGTGTGTGTGTGTATGTGTATGTGTATGTGTATGTGTATGTGTATGTGTGTGTGTGTGTGTGTGTGTGTGTGTGTGTGTGTGTGTGCAAAGCTTGGTCTCTTGCAGCCGTGCGCCGTTTGTTCCGCCGTCTCAACAGAGATGCGTGGCTGCTGATGCTGGTACTGATGCTGGTGCTGGTACTGATGTTACTGGTGCTGATGTTACTGATGCTGATGTTACTGATGCTGATGTTACTGTTGCTGATGTTACTGTTGCTGGTGCTGATGCTGATGTTACTGATGCTGATGTTACTGTTGCTGGTGCTGATGCTGGTGTTACTGATGCTGACACTGGTGCTGGTGCTGATTTTACTGATGCTGATGCCGGTGCTGATGCTGATGCTGGCAGGTCAGGGTGCAGGATGCAGGAAGAGGGAGACGGCAATCATGTTGGGCAGCTGTGGCGGTTCTGGTCCAGATCACTACGAACCTTTTTATGTGACGTCACTGGGCGACTTTTAACGGCTGCATGTGATCTTGATGCTGTTTGCACCTTTTGTAAGAGTGAGCCTGAAACTCCCGTACATTTGTTTTAGCACTGCTCACTCTCATCTGCGTTTTGGACTGATTTTTTGAGAATTTTATACATAGTAAAACTAACTTTTCTATAACAATTATGGCTAAAGATGTTATCACTCAGTTTGAATCTGACAATAAACCGTTAAGTTACATAGTAAATCTTATGATTGCAATTGGTAAATTTCGTACACACAAAGCAAAATTCTCAAAATCATTCCCAAATTTTAATGCTTTCCTTGGAGATTTTAATTTATAAATAGACTCCCTTAAACTTATGTCAAACCAAAAGAGCGAACACACATTGTCATATTATACAGTAGAGACCTTTTTTTCTGTCTTGCTTGATTAAGATAAATTATTTCATAGATACTTTTATTTTATTTATACATATATATCATTTTATATTGTATACTGTATTGCACAAGTTTTTGTGTATTGCATAAGTTTTTTACATATAAATGTTTGGCTGAATGTCTGTATGTTCTACTGTAAATCTCTAAAATGCTCAAATTTTTTTTTTTTATAAAAGTTAAGGCTATTTACACCCTGCTACCAATATCAATGTATGCTATTTGTACGGAAGAGTATTAGGGCCAGGCAGGAGAAAAATAAAAATAATATTTTAGAGGAAGGAGATTTTTTTTCATTATGCACTTCAAGAAAAAAGTCGAAATGTCGAGATTAATGTTGAAGTACAATTTCGAGAAAGAAGTTGAAATGTATTTCAACTTTATTTTAGAAATTTCGACTTTATTCAAGAAATTTAGACTTATTCTTGAAATTGTATTTCAACATTAATCTTGACATTTTGATTTTTTTTCTCGACATTTCGACTTTTTTGCACAATAAAAAAAATCTTCCCCTCTCAAATATTTTTTCTCCTGCATGGCCCTGATACTCTTCCGTATATTTGCATCCATATGTTATTAGAAAAAAAAATGTAAAAAAATTATTTATTAAAAAACGAACGTGGGTTGATGTTTCAATGTTGGCACCCGGTGAGGGGAGGCGTTTCCCCGGCGTTTCCCCTCTTCCTCCCCCGCTGACCTTGCAGTGCGGCGGCGGTGCGGTCTTTGGCCGGGCTTCATTGTCGTAGTTGGCTTGATTGTTCCCACCTGTGATGGTGCTGATAAAAGCTTTGCTGCTGAAGGTTGCAGCGCTTTCACCGCCATCGCTGCAGCAGCTCCACCCCCCCTCCCGTTACATGTCCCTTATGTTTCACACTGTTTTTAAACACTATCAGTCTTTAGTTAATGTTGCAGGAACACTCTCCAACATTCAGTTGCTTTGTTTCTGCTCTCGACACTCCCCCTATCAGAGAGCCGGTGCATAAACAGATGGACACGTCTAACACCTCCGGGAGGAAGTGAAACGCAGGCCCGTCAGTGGGCGACCCCTCTAATTGTATACTGGCAGTGGATGTGTTGCCAGATCTGTTGAAAAGCCTCCGTGGAGGGGGTTTCTTGCAGCTCTCTGTGGTTTTAGAAGGAGATTTCAAACAACTACATGGAATGTGATGTTTGTGAGAGCGATGCCTTTACTGGAACCCTCTAACGGTGTGTGTGGTGATGTTGCCATCAGCAGTTCTGTACTTGTCTACTTCATTTGCATGTGTGAATGCAGGACTATTCCTCTGTGGAACAGTCGTGCATTCACACGAGTCACACTTGTTGGGGGTTTTTCACTCCATGATGTGCCAAACGTTTGCTGCTGGTGAAAGGTCTGGACCGCGGGGGCCGTTTGGGCCGGCTGAGTTCTCCTGTGAAGCCGTGCAATTGTTATAATGGGTACAGGATGTGGTTCAGCATTGTCTTGGTGAAATATGCATGACCTTCCCTGACACCTCAGTACCTTTCACCATCAATGGAGCCTTTCCAGATGTGGAACCTGCCTAGCCATAAACGCTTAACCCAGGGATATTCAACTGGCGGCCCGCGGGCCACTTGCAGCCCGCCAGGAGCTTTTATGTAGCCCCTTGTCATATTTCAAAAAAGGGGGGGGGAGTAGTGTTGTTCCGATCGATCGGACGGCCGATTAACTAACATGGTTTACATATCGCATTTTGTTAATTAATAAAATTAATTAATAAAAGTTTAAGATTGGTAGCCTTTTCAGTTGGTTAATGATTCATTGGACAGTGTTGGTACATGTTAATCTCTGCTAGAGATGTTTTTTACTACTTCAGATTTTTTGCCAGTGTTGCATAGTGATAATGTTTGTCACATTATTTGTTATTAACCTCCGTTTATAGAGGACTTATTTACATCATTAGGCTTCTAGGATTGGCCTGAAACTTGTCTCATTTGAATCTCTAAATGAGGACTTTGCATTTCAGATGGAACTTCTAAACCTCCTATAATTTCATGTGATTGTTTTGTTTTGCTGATATAATGCACAGATGTGTCATAAATAAAGGAGCTTATGGTTAATATTTTGGTTGCTTAATTATAACATCCAACTGGCTACTATGGACTGAAATGCTTGTGCTCAATGCTTAATATAATATTCAAATAAGGAAATCTTGGTGGAAAGTGGTGCTTTGTCATTATGGCGTGTTTTATTAAGTTTGCACAATGCATGGTTTCAAAATTAACTTGCATTTAAAATAATATTTCTTTATCTGAATATTATATTTAACATTCATAATGACTAAATCTGGAGACAATTAATACATAATTCATATGTAAACTAGACAGACATATTCTCCTTTTCATTCCTGTGCACAAATGTATTATATATACATAAATCTTCATCTTTGAGTGCAAAATACATTTTGAAAACCCCCAAATTTTCTGTGTGGCCCTCTCCATACAGTCTTTTTGCAGATGTGGCCCCCGGCCTGATCTAGTTGAAGACCCCTGGCTTAACCCATCCAACCCCAGACCATGAGAAATGCAGGCTTCTTCTGGGTGGTTGCTCTCTTACCCCTTTACCACCAAACCCGTTCCAGGCTGGTTCTGGTTTTGGTTCTGGTTCTGAGTCAGTGCTGAGTTTGGATCCGGGCTTTCTGTTTCCACTGACAAAGAACTGGCTCCGGGCCAGAAAACCCGGTTCCAAGATAGCACCAATTGTTTCCTGGGCTATATGAAAGAACCACTAATGTCGTGGCTCCCCTTAGCACCCGAGCTGTGGAAAAGCAAACCGGTTCTCAGCTGGTTCCCCAGTTGAACGAGTTGTGAACCAGAGCCAGCCCTGGTCCAGAACCAGGACTGGAACCAGTTTGGTGGAAGAGGGGTATCTGTAGCCTGCAGGAAACAACTTCCACGGTTTCTAAAAGGAATTTAAAATTTTGATTCAGCTGACCAGAAAACAGTTTTCCATTTTGCCTCAGACCATTTGAAATGAGCTCTTTCCCAGAGTCGACAGCACATTTCTGGATCGTGTTCACATGTGGCCTCTTGTTTGTGTGATGGAGCTCCCAGTCATGATCTCTGGAAGTGTTTCTGGGGACACAGACTTCCAGTCCAGAGTCCTGTTCTCCCTGCGAGGCCGTAGTTACGTTCCCGGCCACAGTTGTGTCTCGGAGCTCCTTGGGCAGTTCCTTCCACCTCATGATTCTCATTTGCTCTGACATGCACCGTGAGCTGTAAGGTCTTACATAGACAGGTGTGGGCCTTTCCTAATCAAGTCCAATCAGTTTAATTAAACGCATCTGGACTCCAATGACGGAGCAGAACCATGTCAAGGAGGATCGGAAGAAATGGACAGCATACGAGTTAAATATGAGCGTCACAGCAAAGGGTCTGAACACTTATGAGCATGTGATATTTCTTTATTAATACATTTGCAAAAATGTTTACATTTCTGCAGAACTGGACCCTCAATCATTTTTTTTTATTTATTTATTTTATTCTCATTAAATTATGGAATCATTTTTCAAAATGTTTCAAAATATGCCTATTTGTGGAAAAAAATGTAGTATTTGAGTTACATAAAAGCTTGTTATTTGTTTTCTTCCTAATTGTCCTTGTGGTCAAGAACCACCAACACAAAAATGGTTTGGCCGCTGATCAAAATTTGATGTTATCATTTAATTCAACCATTAGAATGGTCAAAATGTCCGGTCAGCACAAGTCCGGTGCTCAGAAAAGCACACAACACAAATATTTTAAAAAGGTGGTGACGGTGAAGCTGGAATTAATAAAGTCAGGGTAGAGCAAGGTAAGAAACAGTTACAACGTTTACCAACCTTGTAACTTAACCTAACTGGCTAGCTCTAATGGAGAGAAGGACAGATCCGGGCGCAGGGGGGCCCATCTTAGATTATTTTGTCCGGGGCCCCGGCAAGGCTGTCAGCTGACCTGCATACATACATACATACATATATATGCACTTATTTATACCTGTATACACATACATGTACATACATGTACATTCATCTACACATACATGCATACATAAGCATTCATATACATACATCCATATACATGCACCCTTCCATAGACATAATACACACATAATTCTGTCCATAATTTTGAAATAAATCTACATAATGTGGCTATGCCAATGATTTATAATTATTTATGATCTTGTCTTTATACATATTTTTTGAAATATTTTAGTGTATTACACAGTTTCATTTCACTATCAAGGTTGTTCCACAGATTGACTCCTTTTACTGATATGCTTCTCTGTTTCACGGCCGTTCTTGTCTTGGTTTTCATAAACACACATATTCCTCTCAGTTCATAATGACTGACTCTGCGCTGGAAGAGTTTCTGAACACAGTCAGGGAACGTGTTACTATTTATTTTAAACATAAACTGGCGAGTCAAACATTTACCAAAGCAGCTGCCAAACACTCCTAAACAAGGTAGTAAGACGGTGGTTCTGCAGAACTGCGGCAGTAAATCCTTCTAAAGAGTGGCGCTCCGACGAGGAGCTCCATTCTTCAGTAGGGATTTCATATGGATCCAGACCATTAATAATCATTATTTTCTCCATATACCGCTCCCTGGCTTCCTTGTTTAAGGTATCCCGGTAAATTCCAGTTTCTTTCCAGCAGTTTAACATCTTATTTTTTGCGTTCCGTCTGTTCACTTGGTGAAACAGAAAAGCGTCCCGTCTTCTCTCAAAACAAATGCACGTGACGGGACAGGAGTTTTCCGGCAGTACGCGCTGGTGCTCATGGGAAACGTAGTGTTCTTTCTGGTAAAACACTACCGCTTTTGTCCAAAAGATGCCGCCAAACTCAGAAAAGATGAAAGTTACGTTGTGCTGCTTTAAAATCCAGTATGTGAGTTTATGTATAGATTGTTGGTTGATGAATAATAATCTGCATTATTTATGATCCTGATAGCCCTTTTTTCTGTAAAATAAAAACCGGATTTGTTATTGATTTATATGTGTTCCCAGACCTCCACACAGTAGTTAATGTATGGGACTATGAAACAGCTGTATAACAGGTGTAATGAATTTTGGTTGAGGATGTCCTTTATTTTATACAATATTCCTATGGCTGAGTGAGTGAGTGGACATTATGAGAAAAAAAAAACAACTTTTTTTTTGATTTTAGCAAATGGCTGCAATGAAACAAAGAGGGAAACATTTAAAGGAGGCTGAATACTTTCCGTTTCCCGGCCTTCTGTTGCCCCCGTTCCAGCTCTTTGAGGCGTGTTGCAGGCATCACATTCAAAATGATGATGAATATCTTCCATGAAATAAAATGTCACAGTTTCGACGTCTTGTTTATATTCTGCTGGGGTTTGCAAAACATTGCATACTGGTTTGTTTTTTTTCTTTACCCTGAGGATCATGTTTGGCTGCTGGATCCCAAGTTACTAAGATGTAAAAAATATGTTTTTTATTGGTTTGTTTTTGTGGGTGACAACGAAACAATCACTGATGGAGACGAATAAAACCCGCCGTGGCGTGGCAGATGTTTGACAGTCTGGACGCATAGACGTGTGCAGTTTTATGGAAATGACCACTGTGTCCTGCATTTCTAAGTAGCTTTGCCACCAACACGTAACAATTGTCTGATCAAAGCATCTCATTCCCGTGTTGAAGGACAGATTACGGAATGAGCAAGAAACCGTGGACGAGTGTGTGTTTGTGTGTTTGCTGGTGAGAGAAAAGAGAGGGAGAGTTTCTGCAGGCGACACTCATTCATCACAGAGACGACGGCTAGAAATCTAAGGGTGCAAATAATAATAATAGTCTCTGTGATGTGCATGAAAGATGGGACGGAGACGTAAAAGAGAGCGACCAAAAAGGCAAATGACAAGAGAGGCAGAGACCTGACAGGGAGTCATAAGAGTAAAAAAAGATAAAAATAGAGGGGGAACGATGGAAGGCTGGTCTCTCGCCCTTATCAATTGGAAAAGGAGATGGTATCGTCCAGGAGACTAGAAACTCCGGGAGGAGCAAGTCTCTGTGTTTGGAGATATGAGATATGAGAGGGGGAATTAAACTTTCGTGTGTGACTGTTTTTAGTACTATTGTGTTATCACGGATGGATCAGGAGGAGAAGGAGAGGAAGAGGAAGGAAAAGAAGAGGCCAGAGGAGGCGACAGGAGAAGATTGAGATGAAACATCTTAGACCCAAGAATTAAGCTGCTACTGGCAACAATTACGTTTATAACGCAGTTAGGGAGTTCATTTACAGGCATTAGCTTGTTGGTCAGAAAATAAGCAGCTTTTATTCGCCTATAGCAGGGGTCGGCAACCTGCAGCTCCAGAGCATGCAGCTCTTTAGCGCCGCCCTAGTGGCTCCTGGAGCTTTTTCAAAAATGTTTGACCTTTTTTTTCCATTCTTTCTTTTCTTTTTTCCTTTTTTTCTTCTTTTTTTCTTTAATATTTTTCCTTTTTTTCTTCTTTTTTTCCTTTTTTTTCTTTTTTTTTCCTTTTTCTTTTTCTTTTTAATCTCAACATTTTTCTCGAAAATGTACTTCAACATTAATCTCAACATTTCGACTTTTTTCTCTCGACATTTCGACTATTTTCACGAAATTTTGACTTTTTTCTCGACATTACGACTTTTTTCTCGAAATTTCGCCTTGTTTTTCAAAATTGTACTTCAACATTAATCTCAACATTTTGACTTTTTTCTCGACATTACGACTTTTTTTCTCGAAATTTAGACTTTTTTCTTGAAATTTAGACTTTTTTCTCGAAGTGCATAATGAAAAAAAAAAAATCTTCCCCCAGTTATAACTAATATAGAAACATGCAGCATGTGTTGTCTTCATTCTATGGCTTATACAAGACTTTTCATTTTTTGCGGCTCCAGACATATTTGTTTTTTGTTTTTTTGGTCCAATATGGTTCTAAAACATTTTGGGTTGCAGACCCCTGGTTTAGACCCAAGAATTATGCTGCTACTGGCAACAATTACGTTTATAACGCAGTTAGGGAGTTCATTTACAGGCATTAGCTTGTTGGTCAGAAAATAAGCAGCTTTTATTATATGCTAATAAAGGAAATAAAGCTTTAGTTGTTGGATTGAAATCATATTACTTTCCACTTTATCATGACATATTCTCGAGAAGCAGTCGAGCGATAACCTCTTAATGTACTTAATGTCAGTCATCAAACTGATATCTCCATTGGTAAATGGCTGAGAATAAGGTATAATGTGACTGCCAGAGTTTGTTTGTATGATTTTAAACATATTGCCATTTTTTTAATCAAAAATAAATTGCAGTTTGATGCATTTGCCGGAATGATGTGTTATATTTAGGATGTGGCTGTATGGGTGATTCATTTTGAATCCCTTTGCATCAGTCTGCTCTGCTGTTGCATGTGTACCCATACGCATATTTCTGAATAAAAGCCCTGCTGAGAATAGGATGGCACGTGTTCAGTGAAACGAAGATGATTTAATTAGAGATATCACAGTACTACTGTATATGTGCAGTAATGGATGAAAGTCATAACTTTAAGGTCTTGTTTCTCCAAATGTCCTATGTTTCACACGATGCACACTCTGCACATCCCCTGTTTTCAATAGTAGGAACTGCATTTCTTTTTGCTCGAATAAAAACGTTACCGCTGCAAGGATTTATGGGATATGCACGTGGGATAGGGAGATAGAAATGACACAAGAAGAGAATCAAGAAGGCTGCTTATATGTAGTCAGTTTTGTGAGAGATGTTAATAGATGTACGAACCTCTTCATGCATTTAACGGAGACGGAGACGTTGGACCAGGACCACCGGCGGTTGTATTTCCCAGCAGTTTCAGTTGCTTTGACAATCTGCTCAAACTACATGGCACAAAAGGTAAAGTCATCTCATCAGGGTGTTGTGTGTGAGCGGAGAGACAAAAAACAACACAAAACATTGTCGGGTGTCCAATCGAGGCCAGAGTATGACTCAGCAATCTTCAAGGGGAATCTTAAAATCTGTCCAAAAAAAGCCGTGGAGGTGATCAGAATTCCTGGTGTTGGTTCTTCAGCAAAGATACGAACCTGGGGCCGGATTCACCAATATGTTCTTAAGAACGATCTTAAGAAATGTCTTAAGATCTAAAAAGTTCATAAGAAAGTTATTAAGTGCAATTCCTCAATATTTTTTACCTGTGCATCAAAACTTATACCAAGAGGACCTGTAGCGGAGCCAGAGGGGGGTTAGGGGGCGGCGCCCCGGGGCCCACAAGCTCAAAGGGCCCAATGATAGGGCCCCGTTTTGTGTGATACGTTCATATATAATCGTAAATTGTAGGTGTAGGATAATTCTTACTTTACAACTGTCCTGAACGCATCAGGGCTGTGAGCCAACGCTGATTGGCTGTAAAGCCTGATTTATGGTTCCGCGTTAAATCGACGCAGAGTCTACACCGTAGGGTACGGCGAAGCCTACGGCGTAGGGTACGCGGCGACGCACAACGACGCGCACCGTACGTGCGCATCGCCGCGTCATCTACGCCGTAGCTCTGCGTTGGTGTAACGCGGAACCATAAATCATTCTTAACAGTTACAGCCAATTTGCCGACTCGAAAAATTTTCTGCCATGAAGGAGATGAGCACTAAACTTTAAAAGAGGACTAAGTATGTACAAAGTTTTATGGAAGAGTCCACTGCCATTGGTGAGTCAGTGTAATAAATAAATAATTTCTTTATCAGAATGTTGTGTAGCCTTGACCACCTGCCTATTTGAATGAGCTTTGTGTTGTTGTCAACTAGACTAGAGTCTATTCTCTGTTATAGAATCAGAAATGATGTTATAGACCGCTGTGTCTATATCTATCTAAATAGATTGTGTAATGTTTTTTTTTTTGTATTTAAGCTGTATCAAAGATGGAACTGAGTCAGTCCGTGACTATCTGAGTTTTTAGCGCCGTGTGATTGACATCTGTCAGGCGTGTGTGTGTGTGTGTGTGTGTGTGTGTGTGTGTGTGTGTGTGACTTTACTCTGCTTTCTGCAGCATAGGCCTATCTTGCTTGGCTCAATAAAAGTGAGAATAAATGTTGTTTGATGGGTAGGATGATGTTGTTGAACGTTAAAATGACTATCATAAGGGCCAATTGAGAATGCTCCGCCCCCTCTGTACTGAGGGCCATTGGTGTAGTTTTGTCCCAATGTGTCCTGGTTTGTTGTGCAGCCTCTTGAGCACCTCTCAAACCAACAGCGTAGGTCTACTGTATCTTATAAAAAGGTTTTATTTTGCATGCACTGATATCTTGGCTTTCACCTTCTGAGAGCAAGGAGAGAAGATACCGGATCAGTATGAGAGTCAGCGGCGATATCAACGCTCCCTCTCAACAGTTCGCCGGTCGCGTTGAGCCACGAGCAAGTTCACGATCAAGAATTAGGGAATAAGTCGTTAGTCAACTGCGAGTGATTAATGCAAATGTAAGATGAGTCATTGGTCTTAATTTTTAATCAGTTTTACTCTATTAGTCAGTCTTTATGTTGATTAATGAAGTTAATCAACAATATCCTTATCTACTTAATCTTTTGGATGATTTATGAAATAAAAAGTGCGTCTAGTTGCAGTTTTGTAAGACGGACTCCTTGACTACCAGAACCGAGAGGATGTTTTTCATTAGTGTAGAGTTGCATTCTCGGTTCTGTTCCTCAGGCAGGAACGTCGTCATTGTCTCAACATTTCAGAGTCTAAGAGCTGCAGCTCATAACAGACTCTCCTGAAGTGCTTTGTCATGACTTTTACTCAGGTAACCAGAATGTTGCTCTCAGTGATTCACTCAGACTGATAAGACTGTAATCGGTGGTTACGGCACGTTTGCTCCCTCTGATCTCATTTACTCTGGTATTTGAACGTCTGCTATTGTGGTGTTGAAACCCTGGTATTTATGGTTAATGTTATGAAAGCCAAACAAAGTATTTATCCAGAATAACCCTTGCACCATTAACCGAGCTCCCATCAGCGGTTGGGCTGGCCAACGAAGCCGAAGCAGGCTCAGCTTTATCAACAACTCATCTTCTAAACCACGGGTGTCAAACTCATTTTGCTTGGCGGGCCGGATTTGACCAATTTTTTCTCGCGGGCCGCACATTCGAAATAACAAAAACGGTGCAAAATTTTTAGTTAATTTTAAAGGAAATATGCACTTTGTTTACACTCTAATTATGTAAAATATATTTTTTCTTCAGGATCTTTTCTTGAAATTTCTGGGTTTTTGTCAAATTATGTAAGATACTTTTAATATCATTTTACAAAGATAAACAGAAACAAGTATGTTTTTTTTATATTTCGCTTTTTTATAGGAAATTTAATTAAAAGCAAAATCTTTCTTATTACATCCCAGAGTGTTTCTTTGTGATTTAGAGATTTTTCCAGTAAAATTAAGTGTATTTATTTTTAAAAATTGGCGTGGATATTTACGCCAGTGTGCCGAAAAAGTCAGCACTTCTCTTTTAACTGTTTTACTTTGTCACTCTCCTCGTATTCAAAACTGAAATTCTCCGAATAAATATCTTCCATCATCTTTTTTAGCAGTGATATTTTTCCTGTGAAAATATATAATAGTAGTCAGTTAATAAAAATAAACGACCGTCTACAAAGAAATAAAATCGGCAAATGCATTCTAGAAAACTAAAAAAAATGTCAAACTGCTCTCTTTGTGGAATAACGATGGATTTGTAGAAGAAATATATTATTGGATATGCTGCGATTCATGGCAATTATTTATGCCTTCCTTTTTAGTAAATTAACATTTCGTTTTTTTGTGTTGGAAACTTCTCGCGGGCTGCATGAAAACCTCTCTCGGGCCACATTTGACACCCCTGTTATAAAGAAACATATAAAGATGCTGCTGCAGGCGGCTCCACCGGTGATTGTTGGGAAGACGTGACTTGATTCCAGCTGGGACGGCAGTGAGTGAGAGGGAGAGCCGTGTTTAGAAACGTGCAGCTCCATCCAGTGGCGTCAATTCAGTGGAAGCTAAGGTACGGCAAGGTTACGAGTCACAGAACTTAACTAGAGTATCAACCAACACGTCCAGCAAATACTCATCACAGAAGTTTATGTAGCTGATCTGTGTGGTCAAGAAAATTGGAACTTTTTCAAATGCAGTCTCGCTCACTGCAAAAACTCAAAATCTTACCAGGAATATTTGTCTTATTTCTAGTTAAAATGTCTCATTTTTAGTCAAAAAATCTCATTACACTTAAAACAAGAGTCATCACCAGAAAAATAACTTGTTATTTGACCATTTTCACCTGTTTCAAGTAAATTTTCACTTGAAATAAGTAGAAAAATCTGCCAGTGGGACAAGATTTATCTTCTCATTACAAGCAAAAAATGATTGTTCCACTGGCAGATTTTTCCACTTATTTTAAGTGAAAATCTACTTGAAACAGGTGAAAATGGTTGTTTTTGAGTCTTGTCTTAAATGTAATGACATTTTTTTTTACTAAAAATTAGACATTTTAACTAGAAATAAGACAAATATTCTTGTTAAGATTTTGAGTTTTTGCAGTGTAAAATAACTAGTGAAATCCATCATGTTGTTCTGATTTGCATTTGTAGTTATTCTATATGTATTAAGTAATAGAATAATCAATACAAATAGACACAGAGTAATTTCCTAAATGTATTTAAAAAACACACATTTACATTTTCCCTTGAAGCCGAGGTGTGGCGGCTGCCGTACCTTCATACCCAATCGCCCCTGGCTCCATCTAACGTTCCAAACTCATTGAGTAAATCAGGGGTCGTCAAAAATGTTTGACCTTTTTTTTCCTTTTTTTCTTCTTTTTTTTCTTTTTTCTTCTTTTTTTACTTTTTCTTCTTTTTTTACTTTTTTTCTTGATTTTTCGTTTCCTTTTTAATCGCGACATTTCGACTTTTTTCTCAAAATTTTTACTTTTTTCTCGACACTGACTTTTTTCTCACCATTTCGACTTTTTTCTCGACATTTAAACTTTTTTCTCGAAGTGCATAATGAAAAAAAAAATCTTCCCCCAGTCATAACTAATAGAAACATGCAGCATGTGTTGCCTTCATTCTAAGGCTGATACAAGACTTTTCATTTTTTGCGGCTCCAGACATATTTGTTTTTTGTATTTCTGGTCCAATATGGCTCTTTCAACATTTTGGGTTGCCGACTCCTGGATTAAAGCAACAAGGGACAGAAGCAGCCCATCTTTGATTTGATGGTGTATAAAGATGAATGCACACATATGTGTTGCAGAAGTGTTGACCAGCAACAATTTTAGCGTACATGAACTGGCACCAGTTCCCTGACGGCGAGGTGCTCCAACGATCGTTCAACCTGCAAACGTGGTGAGAGCTGCTTTCATCAGTCAGGGATCTGCCAAAGAGCCACATCATTACCTCAGCGTAAGTGCCTGTTCCAACTGTGATTTCTTTAAATGTCTCTTTTCATTCTGATCTTCTGCACAGGCCATCATTCATATGAGAGATGTTCGCCCCGCCACGAACTGCACCTCTATCTAATATTCCCTCCCGTTCGGTCTGTAATTGAAATGCCTGCAAGCAGCCATCACTGTTCAGGAGTGCTGCTGGTGACACTGATGACACAGTCTGTGGACGCTTAAAATGTTTGCTGAACTCGCAGGGCAGCATTTACAAGTGCCGACTGCCATTTGCAGCTACTGTACAGCTTATATGTTAATATTAAACGTTAGATGTCACAGACCTCATCAGCTTTAAGCTGCTAATGTGATTTCGTGTCTGTAGTGAAGTTCTGTTTTATTTCTTCTCTGCTGGTGAGACGACTGTCCACACGATGTCTCAGCTCTTTGTTTCATCACCCACCGGAGAGTTATAGTGGGCTTATTGGTCATTATAACCCTTCTGTCAGCCCTGGGCGAGTCCAGCTCCGGTCCAGACATTCTGGTGTTTTGGCCGTTGAACTGGTTAGTGATTAGACCGACCCTGGCTCTGAACCAACGCCGGGGCTGGAGCTTCGGTTGAGAGCGAGTGCCAGGTGAAAGCGTCACCTCCGCACAAAGGAGAAAGACATAAAGATACAGAAAGTATATATCAGAAAGCACCATTAGTAAAGGTACTGGAGTGGCCCGAGTGGTCTCGAGGGAGGGGGAGCTCCAATACTCCAATGCAACATTTCTGGTCGAAACATAAAAGCGCTTGAGTGTCAGGGCTCTGTGGTTTTGTTGTGTAAAGAAAAAAAAAAGCTATTATTTAAAGTCTGGGTAAGTCTAAGGCGGGGGTCGGCTCTTTAGCGCCGCCCTAGTGGCTCCTGGAGCTTTTTCAAAAATGTTTGATCTTTTTTTTTACATGTTTTCTTCTTTTTTTTCTTTTCTTTTTTTTCCTTTTTTTCTTTTCTTTTTTTATTCTTTTTTTCTTCCTTTTTCCTTTCCTTTTTAATCTTGACATTTTTCTCGAAATTGTACTTCAACATTAATCTCAACATTTTGACTTTTTTCTCGACATTTCGACTTTTTTCACGAAATTTTGAATTTTTTCTCGACATTTCGACTTTTTTTCACAAAATTTTGACTTTTTTCTCGACATTTCGACTTTTTTTCACAAAATTTTGACTTTTTTCTCGACATTTCGACTTTTTTCACAAAATTTTGACTTTTTTCTTGACATTTCGACTTTTTTCTCGAAATTTTGACTTTTTTCTCGAAGTGCATAATGAAAAAAAAAATCTCCCCCCAGTTATAGCTAATATAGATACATGTGTTGTCTTCATTCTAAGGCTGATACAAGACTTTTCATTTTTTGCAGCTCCAGACATATTTGTTTTTTGTTTTTTTTGGTCCAATATGGCTCTTTCAACATTTTGGGTTGCCGACCTCTGGTCTAAGGTATTTCAGAGGTGTGGGTTGTATATTCCTTAAGTGTGGGTTGTATATTCCTTAAAGCTTCTGCTCCTCTTTAACGTACAGAAACAGCACATGGATCCATCATGTCTTTACTGTGGCGGTCTTTAGGAAATGTTTCTGTGTTTCCGTCATGCCAAACAGCACCTGGGAAGGATTTCTCAAAAGGCCAATTGGCCATCGATGTGTAGAAGACGGCTGTTTGATGTAAAGGAAGGGTTAAAAGAAAAAAGGGCACGAGTTGAGAGAATGAGCTTGAATTTATTTTAAAACTGTGATCAATGCAGAGTGAGTTTTCCTTTTAATACCGCAGGGAGAATCATCCCCATCACAATACCGAGAGGGAAGCTATCAGCCGTGCACCCTCGGTGATTAATGGCTGCTCCTCATGGGTTCTGTATCGCAGAGCCATTGTACCTGCCGGAGATATTTTACAGCCGATGACGGATGGTCCATACTGATGCATCCTTTCTTTTTAGCAACACACCGGTTGGGCCGCCTTAAAATTATAGTGATTGTCACGTGCAAAAGTTTTGAAGGTCGTAGCATTAGTCACATACAACCCCACACAGGCAGCGTTGTATAACCTTTCTTCGCCATTCCACGGTCTAACACACATGAAGTCTAGGAGAAAACCACACATGGGCAACGCTAAGCATCCCCATGCTGCCTCCACAGGTTCTCAGAGGGTAAGTTGCAGTCAGACAGTCATCCCTGCTGAAGGGACCAACAGCAGCCGTGCTGACACTTTTGAAAGCAGATTTCTTGGCAGTTTGCCGGCCGGCCGTGAGCAGTTTTGTGTGAGTCGACAATGAAAAATAGGGAAACATTAGCAAACAACAATTAAAAACATTTGATGCTGAACATCTGCACTGCTCATCCAAAAACAAAAAAAAGCACAAATGCACTACCATGCATGGTTCCAACAAGTTTCTGCAGTGTTACAACATTTATTTTACACACAAAGCTGCATTAACACTTAATTCACCAAGGTCTTGTGTTGATGATGGGGGAGTCGGAACCGACATGCAAAGTCCTCCAGCACATCCTAAAGAAGCCGGGGTGATGTGAACCTTCTATCAGAGCAGTCAGCAGCCTTGCTGCAGAGTTTTGGACTTGCTGAAGACGAGACAGTTCCCTCTTGTTTAGACAAGAAAACAAACTGTTGCAGTCGACCAAACGAGACGACAAAAGCATGAAAAATTTAGCTCAAGATCATTTTTAGAAACAGTTCTTAGTTTGGAGATATTCCTTAAAGGGTAAAAACAGTTCCTCATCAGCTATTTGGAGTTTTGTTCTAATGACCTTTCTTTGTCAAAGACCAAAATTTCTTAGGCTTGACTTAAATGAGACACTCAGATCCCCTAAAAACTGGCTGATAGCTGGAATCAGCTATCAAGTTAAGGAGGAGGCTTGAGCTCAGTATGGCCAAACTGTCCAAGTATGTTGGCTTGTTCTACAAGATCAGACACTTCCTTCCTCTGTCTGCCCTTCTTACTTTGTACAAAACTCTCTTTGAACCTCCTCTCAACTACTGTAATGTGATATGGTGCAACACCTTCACAAACCATCTTAAAAAACTAGTATCTTTGCAAAAGAAAGTCATACGGGCCCTGTCTTGGTCAGAGATAAATTCTCCCACCCACCCTCTATTCCACCGCTTTGAGTTGCTAAGACTGGCTGAGTTAAACAATTATCATAATGCTTGTCTTATGTTTCAAATTGTCAACAGGCTCAACCCTAGACTTAGTAGTCTTGTGCCAATCTCCAGTCCTCAGCACACATACCAAACAAGAATCAAACCACTCATATTAGGGAAATGTGGCCGACATGTGCGCGCCAGTATCAGTGTTGTTTGCAGGGGCCGCAGATTTGGAATAGGATTGATGAAGGTGTTGCCTTCTATCTCCAAGTTTAAAAGACAGCTAAAAAATAATCTTTTACAAACCTATATATAATATAAAAATGCTTCTTCATGGACTGCTGGGATGTATGTGTGTGACTGTATGTGTATGTAATGTTAAGTATGTATGTTAAGTGTTTTTTGTACTTTGTATGCATTTATCCATCACCATCTCTTTACAGATGGTAACTGCTTATACCATTGACTGTACCACTACCCTTATATGAACTATGGGCCCCCACCTATAAGCTATCCTAGCTTCCTTGGGGGACCCATTCACTCTACCCACTTAATTCGACTGTATTATTGAAATTATTAATATGGTATTGTGAGTAAATTCAAATTCAAAAAAGAAAAAGAGCAATGCCCAGGACTGACTTAGGTAGGAGCACTGGGGGGGGGAATCAGGGATACAACATCAGGGAACAAATGTGCAACATGCAACGATCAGAGAAACGCAGATAACATGCGTTGAGTTTAATTCCCTGCCCCCTGTTTGGGAAACAAAACAAAGCCATTGCAGCAGAAATGTCCTGCTCGTCACTAATGCGGTATTGTTCATATTCCTAAGTCTCATTACTGCAACAATACCAACTCTGTAGGTTAAAGTCTGGTTAAACTGCCAGCTGAATGTTTCAGGAAACAAATGCACATGTAATATGCTATGGACCCTTTCAGTGTCAGACGCTCCGCGGCGCGGCGTAGCGGCTATGAATCCTAATCTTGTTTGTTGCCGTTGTATCTATTGTAATCTGGTTATGTGGTTGTGTGCACCCCGACAGAAGAAGCCGTTACCTCAGCGTTTCTGTGACGTCCCCGTGAAGATAGTTGCGGCGACCTGTGTGTGTTTGCGAGTGTGCGATGCGTGCAGGAGGCATGTAGCCGCAGGTTAGCAGTGGGCGAGAGCGGTAACGCTGCTTCAGTCATAATAGGATCTGACGATGACTCATGCACAGTGAAAACAACAAACGCTCCTCTCTTTCCTCATCTCACTTTCTCTTCCTCCTTACTGTCTCATCTCATTCTCCCACTGCCTCCCCTTTTTTCCTTGTATCCCTCCATTCTGTTCCCTTTATTTTCTGAGCTCCCTCTTTTATCGTCTTCCCGCCTCCTCATCTTGCTGTTTTATGCCTTATCATGCATCATTCCCTCTCGCATCTTATCTGTTTGCCTGAAGTTGTGTTACTTTCCCTCTTTTTCTTTCTCCTCCCATATTTCTAAGCTCTCCTCTTCGGTGGCAGCTTATTTCGCCTTACTTGTAGTTTATTTTCTCTTCGTTTCTCCTCTGACCTCTGGCTTTTTAAATTCTCCTTCCTCCCATCTTCTTGTTTTTCTTCCTTCTTCTCACTATTCATGCGTCATTGTCATTTCATCTTCGCCTGTTCTCCTCCCCTCTACAACCTGCAGTTACAGTTTTAACCTTAAATACCGGCCAGTAAGTCGACATATTTGGGGTGTTTATGAAACGTCTCGTCGATGTTGAGACTGATACCGGCCGATAGATCGGATCGATAGATCTGATTGTGAGGTCAGTGAGCGCAGACGTAGCAACGATGGATCAGAAGACGCAGCTCGGGCCGCAGGTTTGAGTTCCTATCGCTCTTTCTCCATCCTCTCTACCCAGGTTTCCTGTGAAGCCACTTTCAAAATAAAAGCCACTGGAGCCGCAGGAATCTTAAAAGAGAGAGAGGGGAAAAAATATCTAAATTGGCTAATAGGTCTGGGCCATATTATACCTCTCACAATAATACCGGTACAATGTTAGGCTATGATAAGAAAATGAAATATTGTGATGGAATATGGGTACACTGGAACACTGGACCAGCTCTACACCCTCCGCAGGGTGCTCGAGGGTTCATGGGAATTTGCCCAACCAGTCTACATGTGTTTTGTGGATCTGGAGAAGGCATTTGACCGTGTCCCTCGTGCCATTCTGTGGGGGGTCAGTGAGTATGGAGTCCGGGGCCCTCTATTAAGGGCTGTCCGGTCTCTGTATGATCGGAGCAGGAGTCTGGTTCGCATTGCCGGCAGTAGGTCAGACTTGTTCCCGGTGCATGTTGGACTCCGGCAGGGCTGCCCTTTGTCACCGGTCCTGTTCATAATTTTTATGGACAGGATTTCTAGGCGAGCCAGGGGCCGGAGGGGATCCGGTTTGGGAACCTCAGGATTTCATCTCTGCTTTTTGCAGATGATGTTGTCCTGTTGGCTTCATCAGACCGGGACCTCCAGCATGTGCTGGGGCGGTTTGAGGCCGAGTGCGACGCGGCAGGGATGAGAATCAGCACCTCCAAGACCGAGGCCATGGTTCTCCACCGGGAAAGGGTGGCGTGCCTTCTCCGGGTGGGTGAAGTCCTGCCTCAGGTGGAGGAGTTCAAGTTTCTCGGGGTCTTGTTCACGAGTGAGGGAACAATGGAGCGTGAGATTGACAGACGGATCGGTGCAGCGCCGCAGTTATGCGGTCGATGTACCGGACCGTCGTGGTGAAGAAGGAGCTGAGTCGAAAGGTGAAGCTCTCGATTTACCGGTCAATCTACGCCCCTACCCTCACCTATGGTCATGAACTTTGGGTAGTGACCGAAAGGACGAGATCGCGGATACAAGCGGCCGAGATGAGTTTCCTCCACAGGGTGGCTGGACGCTCCCTTAGAGATAGGGTGAGGGGAAAGACCCAGGACACGCTGGAGAGACTATGTCTCTCGGCTGGCCTGGGAACGTCTCGGACTCCCCTTGGAAGAGCTGGAGGAAGAGATGGAGGAAGAGATGGAGGAAGAGATGGAGGAAGTGTCTGGGATGAAGGAAGTCTGGGCATCCCTGTTGAGGCTGCTGCCCTCACGACCCGGGAACGGATAAGCGGAAGAAGATGGATGGATGGATGAAATATGGGTAAAACATGGGTAAAACGCGCAATGCCTTTGTTTTCATACAATCACACGAACAAGGCGGAAAAAGCATGGCGCCGATGGAGAATGAGAAGAAGGGCGAAGGCGGATCGTTGAATGAAACAAATGAACCAGAACTGGTTTGAAAAACGGTGAAACTGCTTTGGTTTTCGCCCGTCAGATACCCTACAATTGTAGAACATGCAAGTGGGACGTCGGGGCGAAGGGAGGAAAGACCACAAACTTATTTCATTATTTGAAGGAGAAGCACTCGTTGGAGAACAACAAAGCTACTAAAACACGTGAAGAGGCGTCCACCTCAACTAGCGCAGTGCTGAGACCAAAGAAGTTGACTTGCCGAACAAATGGGCGTAGCTTTAAATGGCTGCACGCCTTATGACAGAAGCAGCAAACGCTGGCGGGAACTAACTAGTGCAGTGACCCGCCGTTTAGCCGGGGAGATGATAACCATTCGGGGTGTGGAAATACTGCATTTTATGTTGTGAAGCAACTCTTTTTAACGCAAATTTTCAAATATATATCATAATAAATATTTTTGGCCATATTGCCCTGCCCTATTGGCTAATATTTTCCATAAAGTGTCCACAAAATTGGGGTTTTAAAACTGCTACATTTGGTTTGGGGACATACGATTGTGTTGAGATTGTGTTGCCATTTACTTCTGTATTGTAACATAGTCTTTCCGTAACCGTGAGAGACCAGGACCTGGTTTTTTCAGTTTGGTGGCTCTCGACAGGGACCAGAAACTGACCCAGCTGCACAGGGAGCGCGTCGTCTGGACACGGGACACCGTTGTTGGCAGTCTTGGTGGGTCATCCATCTTTTACCGGAACGTCGGATTTCTTGCAGCTCCAAAACCAGACACAAAATCAGTGCAGTTACTTTCTCTTTCATCTGATAACGGCTCAGTAGACCCACTGAATCTGGCTGCTAGGATCTAGCGGGCTGTGGAGACGGAGGGCAGCTCGCAGCACCTTTCACAGTATCTGCAGACAGATATGCAGATATGTTCCCAGCCTCCACACCGACAGTCTAAGCAGCGACGGAGCCGACCCGCCGCTGGCCTTCGGCCTCGGCCCTGATTAAAACCCATCGCGCTCGTTTTGAGGCGATTGCTCACCGTGGCAACACAGTGTTTGATTCAGTTGTTTCTCGATCTTTGAGCCCTTGAAACCTCTTCCAGTTGTGTTGCTGAATCTCACAAACCTATCGGTGCTGACAAGTTTTCTTTTTTCTTTTTTTTTGTTGTTTTCAGCCGCCTCAGAAAACAATCTACTCCTGCAGAGGTGGGCTCCGGGTTTCTGAGATTAGTCCTCTCCCCCCGGACCAGAGATGTATGACCCTGGGAATGAAATTTTTGTCAGCATGTGACCCAGACGGTGAAATACCAAAGTGGCGTACAGCAGTGGTCCCCAACGTTTTCTGTACCAGGACCGGTTTAATGTCTGACAATATTTTCACGGCCCAATCTAAAGGTTTAGCTGATAAAAACTAAATAAAATGACAAGATCGGCATTAAAAACTGTGGTATTTTCTCAATAATAATAATAATAATAATAATAATAATAATAATGAATAACAAATAATAAAACATAATTTTTGAAAAAATAAAATAAAATAATGGAAATTGTAAATTACCTTTAATATGAGTATTTCTATAAATGTGTTTTTATGTTTGTTTTCTCATTAATGTTATTTTAGGGCCAGGTTTTTATTTTATTTGTTATATATTAAGGAAACCGATATTTAGTGCTTTTATTTTGAAGGCGTCTCACCGAGACCTTGTAAACATCCGGTGCTTCGGACTTTAATGGTAAAAGTTTAACGGCAGTAGAAAGTGTGTCTGAAAGACTAATACCCCGTCCACACGTAGCCGGATATCTGCGGATATCTGCTAAACCGGATATATTTTCCTACGTTTTGACCTGTCATCCACACGAAAACGCAAATAAACGAAGGTTTAAAAAAACTCCAGGCAAAGTGAAGATTTTTGAAAACTCCGTTTATGTAGATGCGTGTAGACAGAGACAACCGGAGTTTTGCGTTTTCGAACGTCACATTATGCGCCAAAACAACAACAAATCTGCTCTTTTTGTTTACTAACTACAGATGATCCAGCATCTGTTCTCCAAGCTATTAAATAAATGGTCTCTGGTCTTGACCACCGCTTACTGCGTTACACCGACACAGAGCCTACGCCGTAGGGTACGCGGCGACGCGCACCCTACGCCGTACCCTTCGGCGTAGGGTACGGCGTAGGGCTGCGTCGATAACGCAGCAGCTCCGTGGCGGGACACGGGGGGGAGAAGGAGACGCGCCTGCCACGGAGCCGCGGAGGGGCAGCGTCCCCGGGAGCCGCAGATGATCTACAGGTTTAGAATGCTTATGAAACGCAGATCTTCGGTTACGTGTGGAAGGGTTTTTTTTTAAAAACGATGTAATGTGGATGAAAATTTTTTTATAAAATGAGGGGAGAAATATTCGGTTTTAAAAATATCCGGCCATGTGTGGACGGTGTCTAAAGGAGTGTCAGGAATGCTAAAGTGGAGCCTAACTGACACAAAAAGCACCTGCTGATAAGGATTTGTTTTCTCTGCAAATTTTATGCCGTATTTATGTCCAGCTTAAGTTTGGTTGCTATGGTTACTCATGTATTGCGGTTAACGGTAGCCGAGCGAGCAGCTGTGTCGGTCTGTATTTAAGTTAAGACTAACTCTATTTTATTTGATTCCTTTATAGCTCTTACGGTGTGTTTGCAGTGTATTTACATCCAAGGAATAAAAACATTGTGAACTGTCAGTTTGAGAGTCAAACATCTACATAAGAGTATTAGGGCCAGGCAGGGAAAAAATACAAATATTTTAGAGGAAGAATTTTTTGTCATTATACACTTCGAGATAAAAAGTCAATGTGGAGAAAAAAAGTCGAAATGTCGAGAATAATGTTGAAGTACAATTTCGAGAAAAAAGTCGAAATGTTTAGAAAAAAGGCAAAATTTTGAAATTGTATTTTAACACTAATCTCGACATTTTGACTTTTTTCTTGACATTTTGACTTTATCGAAATTGTACTTCGACATTAATCTCGACATTTCAACTTTTTCTCGACATTTTGACTTTTTTCTCGAAGTGCACAATAAAAAAAATAATTCCCCTCTCAAATATTTTTTCTCGTGCCTGGCCCTAATACTCTTTCGTAACCATCATCAGTCGGGGCTACAGAAACAATTTTTTCTTTTTGTGCGGCCCGGTACCAAATGACCTACGGCCCGGGACCACTTGCGTACAGCATTGTTCCCTAATAAAAACGGTCCTTATGGAGGTGACTGGTGTCTGCGTTTTCTCTCTGCTGCCGTTTGCTTCAAGTCGGCTGACGCTACAGCAAACCACCATATCGCGAAGGTCATCAAGTTGTCGATCACGCATTGTCCTCATTCCTCCGCGGCGTTCGTAATGACAGATAAGCAGAGGGGGGGGACATGGATCACATCCAAACCCAGAACTTCAGGATGATCTCGCTGCATGACTGCCAGACCACCAAGACAATTAATCAGTGGGGAAGATAAAATCTGATTCTACCTCTCCATCTCTGCTCTACCCTCCTCTCTCCGATTGTCTTCGTTAGTTCTGCATATGGACGCAGTTTGTCCTTGTCCTTTCTCGCCCTCCGTTTCACAAAGGCACTCTCATTCAATCTCTGCTCTCAGCCACACTTCTGTCCGTCCGCAGCTCTGCCATCATTATCTGCTAGCGGAGGCGATCGTTTGTCGTGAGCGAGAGTTTCATCTGTACTCCCGTTAATTCCTCCTCCCTGCATCCTAAATTTAAATTGCTGCGCACCCGTCTCTTCCAGTGGCTGCCTGATGTGCCAGACTGCATCTCCTCTGTTTTATAGCGATAACCTGTGAAATCCTCGTTGCTTTCCTTCCCTTCGCCTCCCGTTCACGGCCTGCTTCTGCAGCCTGTGATTGTCTGATAATCCTTATGGAGCTCCCCTTCAGTCTGCTGTCACCCGAGTGAAGTTAAACCCAGCTGTCGTTTATTCCAGGAAAATTCATTAGTTTTCAATATGGGATGCAATCTGATCTTTATTGGCCCTGCGATAGACCGGCGACCTGTCCAGGGTGGACCCCTGGCTCTCGCCTGTAATGAGCTGGGATGGGCTCCAGGAGACCCCCGTGACCCTGCAAAGGATGAACGGGTATAGAAAAGGGTGGATGTGGTCTTTATCAGTCTGAAACACTTCCAATGAGAACACATGAATAACTGTTTTAGCATTGGAGGACAAAGTAAGTGAACCAGTGGCATTAATAGCTGGCTGCCCCTCTTTTCTTTATGGTAAAGTATGGTTGAGGGAGCATCATGATCTGGGGCCTCATTTATAAATCTTGCTTGCGCACAAAACAGGGCTTGAAAGATGCGCAAGCCACCTTCTACGCAAAGGTTGGGATTTAAAAAGAAAAAACTAACCGAAAAATATGCTTATATCTCTACGCCAACCCTGACCCTCCCGTAAGAACTTACTTAAGATATGGGGAACTGGCGACGCAGGCGGTGAGGTGGTGAAATGAAGCCAGATTCATGTCATACTCTTAATAATGTCATCACATATCACACTTATAATATAATAGCGCTGATCGTGTCCCTCTGTGTTTGAAGTACAGCGTCAGTCAGGACTCCTCGTCAATGGTTTTATCAAAAGAGCAACCCCTAAGGAGTATGTGTGCCAATTTTGGTGCTTGTAGACGCAACTGAACGATTATTCCTGTTTTTTCTCTAACTACTGGCGTTGGCGAGCCAGCCGATCAAGACGGCACCGAGTCCCAAAACACTATGGGCCAAATCCACAAAAGGATTACGCGGCTTTTGCGGCCGCTAAACCGGTGCAAATGAGACAAAAAGAGAGCGTCTAATTCACAAAGCACCCGCAAAGGGCGAATTGCACCACAAACTGCGCTGCCAAGCAAATAGTGTCATGGTGCGCCTGTGCCATTTGCATACATGTAAATGAGGTAATATTCATACATTAGGCGCAAAATTGCCCCCTTTCTATGCAAATAAGCCTCATTGCAAAAACCGTCTAATTAACAAAGGCCAGGGCTATTTGCCACACGCAAAAATAGTGGAGCAAATACCGTGTTTCAGAAGCGTGTATTAACTGCGCGCAAACTCACTCCTCACTCCCCCTGCGGCTCTGTTTCTCTCTCTCTTCAATATCATTCAAGCCTGTGTGATACAGAATGATATTAAGGGTGAAATCTACAGTCAGACATGACTGTACACACTCAGATCAAGTGGGGTTGTGGACTTATCTCGGATTTAAAAATAAAAATAACAGGACGGAGCTCAGGATTCATCCATACAGTAAGGGGCTGCTTTATTATAAACAATTCCACCATATAAACATATAAATCTAGAATGTGTGTGTTTAGATGCTGTCACCTATACAAAAGCACATATTTTCCCCCACATTTGCAATCAATATTAAAAGACAAATGTTTTCTGCAAACAAACGTTCTTACCCAGTAACCAGCAGTTGTCATCCATGTTCTGCACCATTCTGTGGACACTGCTGTTTCTAAAGATGTAGCTGTCATGCACTGACCCGATCATGGCGATCACAGGCACATATTGCACTCAGCTGCAAAACTTTATGGCCGTGTTTGCGCCGGCATATCATTAGAGCAAAATCTTTTGTGAATAGGACCTTAAAGCGGGGCAAATTGCGGGCGCTAATGCGGCGCAATTCACATGTGGATTTGGCCCTATGTAAGTCAGCTTAGGAGCTTTGCACTCGTTCCTGGGAAGGGCAATGTTGCAATAATTCTCAACAAACATGGTCAAAATGGTCAGAAGCGCGCCGAAGCCAAAAAATAAGTGAGAAATTGTTAATTGATGGTGATCGGGCTTCTCCGTATCAGCACCTCAGCATTAAGGCGTCTTGACTCCCACCAGGATGTGCAGCCGGTGCCCCCTGCTCTGCTCATCTCCTACTGCAGCTGTAATCCCGGCGAGGTCAACGAACCATGGGAAGAAATAAAGGGCCGGGATGATGTTAGAATCCAGCTGGAGAAGCATAACATGATACCAAATTAATTAAATAAACCGGATGAAAAGATTAAAAGGATTTTTACTCATTGATTTTCAACATTTTATGAGCTTCTTGTCTTTCAAAGAGGACAAACACAAACTTCCAGCCGTGAGGAGGTGGATGTTTGAAACAGGAGCAGGAGTTTTATAGTTCTGCCTTTTTAATAGATGTTTTTATGATAACTGCTAATTGTTCGAGGCCAGCAGGTCCACATGTCTCCTCCTGTAATCTGTCTCTGCTGAAAGTGGATATCCCACAATGCTCGTCAGGAAGAACTGAGCTGAAATAGACTTGAACACCAAAAACACATTAAGGTTTTTTTTTATTTCTTTATCTCTTTCGCTTCTTCCATTCGGACTTTGCAGGAGAGAACTGGATTGGTCATGTGGGAACACTTTTATGTAAAACCTGCCCTGGAGAACTTCAGGTGTGCAGAACGCGTCACCATGGCAATGTACCTCACAACGTACTTAACCACCTTTGTCTGTGTGACTCTGAGGTAAAGTTTGGAACCGGGCTTTCTGCTCCCACGGACAAAGAACCGGCTCAGGGTCAGAAAAAAGTCGAAATGTCGAGATTAATGTTGAAGTACAATTTTGAGAAACAAGTTGAAATGTTGAGAAAAAAGTCAAAATTTCATGAAAAAAGCTGAAATGTCGAGAAAAAAGTCGAAATGTTGAGATTAATGTTGATGTACAATCTCGAGAAAAAAGTCAAAATGTCAAGAAAAAAGTCAAAATTTCGAGAAAAATGTCGAGATTAAAAAGGAAGAAAAAAAGAGAAAAAAGGGGAAAAAAAGGAAAAAGAGAAGAAAAAATGAAAAAAAGAAAAGAAAAAAAGAAGAAAAAATGAAAAAAAAAAGGTCACACATTTTTGAAAAAGCTCCAGGAGCCACTAGGGCGGCGCTAAAGAGCCGCATGAGGCTCTAGAGCCGCGGGTTGCCGACCCCTGGTCTAGAGGAAAAAAACGCTTACGTAAGCGGAGGGGCTGGAGTTATTAAAATCAAAGGCAATAGCAAGACTGGGAGACAGAGACATTTTCAAATAAGAATGAATCTGGATGCAGCAAAGCATCATGGGAGGAGGAGGAGACAACCTGTCTTTTAGAGATGTGTCCACGGAGGAGCTACGTGGACCAAGTCCTGTTAGAGCAGATACCTGGTTGTTGCTGCAACTTTCACGCAAACGCAAACGCAGCGGCGTAACTGACGTTTGCAGAGACGTACAGTAATGACGTGGCTCCTCTTAGCACCCGAACTGTGGAAAAACAAACCGGTTCTCAGCTGGTTCCCAAGTTGAAAGATCTTCCCCAGGAGGGAACAGGAAGGTGGTTGGACAAGGAGGTTCTGGAGAGACACAGGAAGTAATATATGACAGGGAGAACGGGGGGAAAATGATGATTGAATTTGATAGGGCTTCATTTCGATGCCACAAAATGATGCAGTAAAAACAAGAATAAATTGCATTAAAATCTGCAATAAAAACAATAGCGTACATCGTTTTCACAACGGAGGGAAACGGAGGGAACCTGTGCTGAAGTCTCTCTGCCAGCTGCAGGCAGGAAAACTCCAGCCCACACCTGCACTGCAGCTGCTCGTGACCACCAGAAAGGACACGTTTGACTGAAACCCAACGAGCCTCTCTCTCTGCAGTCGTGAGATTTGACACCGTAAATGAATTTTAAGTAGAATCAAACATTGAAAAACTCACATTGACCCTGAAATTCAATCCTGGCTCTGAACTCATTACCTTTCCTTCCTCTGTTCTCGCCGAGCAGCGCTGCAGAATCGTGGCGGAGAATTCTTATGCGCCTCAGAACGGCTCGTGGGCCCATAACAGCGACGGAACATCTGATACCGAAGCTTCGGATCACGCTCCAGACCCCCAACTGCTTTTACCAGGAACCACTGCTTGCAAGCTGGCTCTGGTCTGGAAATATTCACGTGACCGATCACGTCTGAGGTCTAGACTGCGTTTGTGCAAGTGGATGGCGTGGACGGTTCACACCAGAGGCTTCGTAAGACGAGACCGTCTACCCACCAGAGTAGCGTTGATCAATACATATCTTTGAAGTGTAAAATCACATCATCATAACCCGAGGACGCCTTCACCCAATACCACATTACCTTCATTTACAAAGTCGACTGTTTAGATATTTATAGAATTTAGATAAAATTAGGTCCCCGTATAATTTTGTCGTGCTTACTGACCGCCAGCCACTTTTATGTGGTACACTGAACTCAAACATCTGTCGACATGTTTTAGTGACTTTGGTAGAGACGAAGCTGCTCCGCTTGATCGATGGTCGGACCGTTCTAGGGATGGGAATTGTTAAGATTTTTACGATTCCAATTCCATTTTCGATTCTGCTTAACAATTCGTTTCTTCATGGATTCCCTTATCGATTCTCATTTGGAAAGAAAGCACAATAAAAGGTTTATTAGCATCACCAATAGAACATTTTTATTATAATAAATTGAACATTAATAATAATGAATTTAACTTATAATGCACTTTACATTCAATAAATCTCAAAGTGGTGGTAGCTACGTTTTGTAGCCACAGCTGCCCTGGGGCAGACTGACGGAAGCGTGGCTGCCATATCGCGCCTAACGGCCCCTCCGACCACCACCAACATTCAAACACATTCACACGGGGCAGGTGGGTAAGGTGTCTTGCCCAAGGACACTACGACAGCAAACTGGGACAGAGCGGGATTCGAACCACCTTCCGATCATTGGACGACCCGCTCTACCACCTGCCAAGGTCTACCTACCGCTCTACCAAGAAGGGGCGCGCTTTTTGGCATCTAGCGTCGCCACGCTAACGCTTTTGAAAGAGAAAAGTAATGCGCATCGTCACAGGATGGAGACGCACATTTTGATGTATAACACACCTGGGTGCACGTTACGATTCGGGGCGCATTA
This sequence comes from Cololabis saira, assembly GCF_033807715.1. Lineage (NCBI taxonomy): Eukaryota > Metazoa > Chordata > Actinopteri > Beloniformes > Belonidae > Cololabis > Cololabis saira. The sequence continues at coordinate 4,051,201 of NC_084594.1, forward strand.
ACGGCCAAAGAAATGGCATAAATTGCGGCAAAATTACACGATTAATTCAAAATGGCCGACTTTTTTGAAACCATTTATGAAAACCATTAAATATCAAATTTTTCGCAAAATTTGGTGACTTTTGGGGCACATTTAGGCGGGCAAAAAGGCCCTCATTTCGTCGGAAAAATAAAAACGAGAAAAACGAGAAAAAAAATTCCTACGGATAAAATAGGGCCTTCGCACTGTCAGTGCTCGGGCCCTAATTGTTCTGTGGCAATTCCAGAAGAATGTCCACCATTTTTCAAATTTAAATTTAAATTCTCCTTTTTAAAATATATAAGAACTGAGCACTCAGCCAGTGGCAAATCTAATAAAGCAAAAATTCAATCAAACTGCATTTTGCAAATCTGCAACCCTAACCCTTTGACGAAACATCCACTTGACAAGAGTTGAGAGTTGCCCTGCCATCTTTTTTACTGAAATGTAACCAGACTTTTGTTTGTTTGTATCACTTTGGTGCCATGTTTACTATTGACTGCTGGCTTACATAGGTTGGTTCGCCAAGTGCATGATGACGTCATTCATGCCCACTGGAATCGAACAGGGAATCGTTTGCAAAATTTGCAAACAATTGCAAGGAGTTGAAACACTAGCAACCGGTTCTATTAGAGCAAATACCTTGTTGTTGCTTCAACTTTCACGCAAACGCAGCGACGTAACTGACATTTGCAGCGATGTAATGACATGGCTCCCTTAAGCACCCGAGCTGTGGAAAAACAAACCGGTTCTCGGCTGGTTCACAAGTTGAACGAGTTGTGAACCAGAACCAGCCCTGGAACCGGTTTGGTGGAAAAGTGGTATGAGAGTTTTATATTAGAATACATGGTGTTTACTTTCTTGACAGAAACCACATGAATATTTCATTGTTTTTTTTATCTTTCTTGAAGGACCATCCACTGGTTCCCTATTTCATTATAATCAAAAACATAGGATTCTAACTTGTTATACCTTATTACTGTACGACGTTAACAGTATTTCTCATGCACATTTACTGGAGTTAAATGGAGAGGTTAATCTGGACTGCAGCTAAAGATGATGTGTTGAGCCAACGACTTCAAAGGCCACCGGAGACTAAATGTTATTGAAACAGACACATTTCAAAACCGTTTTACTCTCAAAATGTGAAGGTTCAAGATACTCAAGTAACGCCAGGAGGAGGAAAACTCTTAAAGAGGAATTACAGCGGCCTGGTTTCCTCTGGCCTGCAACCCATGAATCTACAAGTGCCAAGAAAGATGAACTCAAATTGAGACGGCTGTAATCATTAAAGCCCAATTTGAGGAGAAAAAACACCATTTCCCGTAATTCAATACATCCTTTCTACAAATCAAACATTTTACTTATTTGAAGTAAAGCAAGGCAAGGCAAGTTTATTTGTGTAGCACAATTCAACACAAGGTAATTCAAAGTGCTTTACATCAACATTAAACGCGGCAAGACACAATTAAACAGTAAATAACAAATAAAATGAAATAAAATGATAAGAAAAGGTGGTTTTGCACCGCGGTGAAATGGAGCGACGGAGAAGTCCGAAGGTTCACGACGGCGTCATGGTGACGGCTGCATTGGTTTAACACAGAACCTTAATTCAGGCTGAAGTTTTTCCATGTCTTGTTTAGACAGAAACCCCTTAATTCTAGCAATGTTTTTTAGGTGGTAAAAGGCAGATTTAGTGATAAACTTTAGATGGCTGTTGAAGTTCAGGTCTGAGTCAATAATTACACCAAGATTTCTGGCTTGATTTGTAGCTGTCAATGACATGGAGCCAAGGTGAGCGCTGATCTAGTAGGTTTAAATTTCAGCAAACATTTAAGGCCCCGTTTACACGTAGCAAAAACTGTGGTGTTTTCATGCGTTTTGATAAGATAAGATAAGATAATCTTTATTGTCTTATTGTCTCCCTTGAGAGAAATTTGTTTTGGACAAAACTAGAGACTCCATGCGCCACATATATAACAAAACATATAAAATCACAATAAACAAATAACACATCGTCATATCCCCCCGCTCTTTGCATGCCCCCCCGCAATGTCCTGAAAACACCTCTACACAAAAAAAAACCCCTTGCTACAGCAACATTATTGCACATACCTTCCCACACACACACACACACACACACAGCTCATTTCCGGTTATTGAGTAACTTACTTGATAATGGAATAAATGAGAATTTAATTTTGGCCGTTCGTTTACACGAAAACGAAGCTCAAAGTCACCAAAAACAATAATTTCTGAAAACTCTGGCCAAACTGGAGATTTTTAAAAACTCTGTCTTCATGTGTGCGACCTGTGTTTACAATTTGTTTGACCACCGTCAATATTTTCTTGTATTTTACCTGTTTTATATTCTAAAGTCACTTAAAGGTGACCTATTATGGCATTTAATGTATATTTTAAACAGGCCTGGCATGTCTTAAAAACAATCTAAAGCTTGTTTTTTCTTTTATGTTCTCGATCCTGAGGGGGGGGGGGCTATGATAATGAGGCTCTGTGCTGATTGGCTGCTTGAATGACGTGTAGCAGGGGAGGAAACAAAGCCTCGCTCCGGGCAGAAGAGCCGGCTGCGTACACAAAGCGTGTCCCATGCGAGAAGCTTCTGCGACAAAATCAATTCCATGGCTTTATTTTTTTTGTATTGGACTGTCCTAACTGGACGCGAGTTTAACGGTTTCAGTGTGGACAGAGAGAGTTTAACGGTTTCAGTGTGGACAGAGAGAGTTTAACGGTTTCAGTGTGGACAGAGAGAGTTTAACAGTTTCAGTGTGGACAGAGAGAGTTTAACAGTTTTAGTGTGGACAGAGAGAGTTTAAGGGTTTCAGTGTGGACAGAGAGAGTTTAACAGTTTCAGTGTGGACAGAGAGCGTCCGATGTCACGCAGCTCGACACGATAGTCGGACGTTCGCATGCATTTATGACACGGTGTAAACGGCTCCCTGGGATCTTAAAGCCTGAATTACGGTTCTGCGTTAAATCGACGCGTACTCTACGCCGTAGGCTCTGCGTTGGTGTAACGCGGAACCATAAATCAGCCTTTAGTTCCCTGACCGGGTCACCTCGTCTTCACACAGGAAGATTTAATTTAATTCTAAACAGTTACACCACAGTTATTTACTCCGATTCCTCATCATTTCATATGTTACAAGAAATCATAACAGTGAATTTTCACAAATGGCAACTTTATTGTTAAAAAAATAAAACATAAGTTGTATATAAATAACATGTATGCACTATTGCTGGCTCAAGGAAGGACCGTGCGTCTTCTGAAGGTGTCGTTGAAGCTTCAGGTGCTTGGAAGATCTGAAACCATAAACAGAAAAAAAAATGTATTACTAATAGAGCTCCGGTGTTACATAACGAGTGAGTGGTTCCGTTAGGGGAACACTGGAGCTGCTGGAGCTGCTCACCGGTCCGGTCCGGTCCGGGGTTCCGGTGTGTGGCCTCCGGAGCTCCGGAGCTAAGCTAAATACTTAGCCCATGCAAATATCACACTTGTAGACAAATATAAATAACATAAAAAAAATAACGTCACTTTCCGCTGACTCGTGTGCAGTTGCCGGGTCCGTGCTGTTGGTACTGATCCTTTTATGAGAGTAAATGTTGATGCAAAACCTCATTTTGACTGTCCCTTGTTGTTCAAACAGCCACCGCTTCCAAACAATGGCTGAAGCTCCGGCCGGTGGAGTTTGTTAAGGGCGTGGTTTCAGCAGCGGAAGCCGACCTATGGAAATCTGCTCCTGTCGTTACGTAAGGACAGGAGCAGATTCTGAACAGCTCGTAGAAGTCACATGACACTGGAAGATTCAGCCGGGCGGGGGTACAGACACTGCAGAAATTCATGGGATTTCATCTTTCCTGTGTTGGCAGGGTGAGGGGAGACCACTTTATATATGTTAAAACAAGAAAAAACTTGTTTTTCATAATAGGTCCCCTTTAAAAGTAACTGTTACTCCAAACGAAAAAACTCTCGTTCATCTTGGAAGTTACTCGTGTCATTTGTTGATGTTTTTTTCCAGGATTCTGATTGGCTAGCATGACTTTATCTTCTCGTTACACTGCCCCCTGTAGGTTTGGCTGCTCATAGCACCGTAACAGCTATTTATGCAGGTTCGTGTAAATGATGGTATTTTTCAAAACGTAGGAGGGGGAAATATCTGTTTTTGTAAATACCCGGCTCTGTGTAAATGTGGCCTAAGTTACTATTCCCTTCTGGAAAGACTCTCATCCCGTCTCGTGTTGAGCTGATTCCCGGGAGCTGTTCCTTCATCCCCAGAAGTCGTGGTTTGCTGAAAGCAGCGCCAGCATGTGCGTTCGTTCACACATCCCAGCGTTGCCTCCTTCTGACGAGGAAGTGCGAGAAAGAAGTGAGAACATGTGTTGCTCAGTGACTGTGCAGCCCTTCTGCTCGGCTGACCTACACACGGCCGAGCCAAACTCCTCCGAGAATTCTGCCTTTCGGCCTTTCCAACAACGCGTGTACGCGTGTGTGTTTGCACTCCCATTTGTATTTAGTGCACGTGCATCTAACATCTGTGTCTAATCAGTGTGACCTAGTGAGAGTTTATTTATTACTTCGTACTCGTATTTATCTGCACACGAACATGAACGTTGCATATGGAGTAAGGGTTGCCAACTCCCTGTAAAATAAATCAGGGACATCTCGTCTGCAGGGCCGGCCAACCCGATTGCCTTGACCCTTGCCTTTTCCTTTTAGCTGCTTTTTTTGTGAGTGAAACGATTTTTTAACTATTTGACTCGAACCTGAATTGAATTACATGCATGTTTTTGAATGCCATGAACACATGGGAAACAAATTATTATCCAGCAATTCACTTTAATACAAAATATTGAAATTAACTGAATAAAATAAGTATCTTTCTTAAACAGAAACCTGTCCTGTTTAACTTAAAATTGTATAAATTAATATAAAACAGGGGTCGGCAACCCAAAATGTTGAAAGAGCCATATTGGACCAAAAACACAAAAAACAAATATATCTGGAGCTGAAAAAAATGAAAAGTCTTGTATAAGCCTTAGAATGAAGACAACACGTGCTGCATGTTTCTATATTAGTTATAACTCGGGGGAGATTTTTTTTTTCATTATGCACTTTGAGAAAAAAGTCGATATGCCGAGAAAAAAAGTCGAAATGTTGAGAAAAAAGTTGAAATGTTGAGATTAATATTGAAGTACAATCTCGAAAAAAAAGTCGAAATGTCAAGAAAAAAGTCAAAATTTCGAGAAAAATATCGAGATTAAAAAGGAAAGGAAAAAGCAAGAAAAAAAACAGAAAAAAGGAAAAGAGAAAAAAAGGAAATAAAGAAAAAAAAGAAGAAAAAATGGAAAAAAAAAAGGTCAAACCTTTCTGAAAAAGCTCCAGGAGCCACTAGGGCGGCGCTAAAGAGCCGCATGCGGCTCTAGAGCCGCGGGTTGCCGACCCCTGGTATAAAACAATAGAAAGAAAGCAGAACATCCATCCTGTAATAGTGCATATTTTTAGTGCAATAATAAAAGTGCAAACAGAAAGTCTGTAGAAAACTTGTAAACATATTCGTGCCTCAAAGGCCATGACTGCAGCTACAGTTGGAGTAAAACAGAAAAAAAAATGTATAAACTCAACAGCTCAATGCCATTTTCCATTGGCATTTTATGTTTTGACTCTCACAGTAATACGGGACAAAGTGCGTACTTTTTCAGCTCAATACGGGACGCTACTTTAGTTTATAAATACGGGACGATTCCGGTTGGCAACCCTAATGTGGAGATTAGTTGGAGGTTTCACGATGTACCAATCTCTCCTTCCATCTCTTTTTTAAAAACAGGAACTTCTAAACACACACGCGTGCACGAAAGAAAAGCATACCTCATTTTAAAATAAAATACTTCTGACATGACATAAGGCATCGCCATCTGCTTGTCCACATTTAATGAAAGCAGGCACAGTTATCCTCCTGCGCTCCGTCCGTCTCCTCATAGACCTGACTGTCCTGACAAAACACAGCTTTCACTCATTTTTCAGGATGACTGAAGTCACCTCTCGGCCAGAATCTTTTCTTTTCCACGTCCATCAAATCACTTCTGACAGAATCTTTGTCTCTTCTTCTTGTTTTTCCCTTCGGGCAGTTTGGGAGTTAAGACTCAAGCTGTTCTGATATCGACACGAGTATGTGCCGACATCGGTGAGCATTTACAGAAATACGTCTCAGAGACTCCAAACGGGGAGACCGACTGGTCTATTTTTTTATTCTTATTTTATTTTATTCTATTATATTCATGTCAGATGAAAGACGTGCGTCGTAGATGATTGACATTTGGAGTTCCAATTTGTTTGAATGTCAAAATACAACATCCTTTTTTCTATTTGACACATTTGCACCTGCAGTTAAAGTTCATTTGTTTGGATTTCTTCATTTATTAGAGATTATTACTTGTATGTAAATAAAAAATATAGACAAATAGTTAGCATATTTACAAAATAGAATAAAAGATAACACTAGAATAGGGGTCTGCAACCCAAAATGTTTTAGAGCCATATTGGACCAAAAACACAAAAAACAAATATGTCTGGAGCCGCAAAAAATGAAAAGTCTTGTATCAGCCTTAGAATGAAGACAACACATGCTGTATTTATCTATATTAGTTATAACTGGGGGAAGATTTCATTATGCACTTCGTACATACATACATACATACATACATACATACATACATACATACATACATACATACATACATACATTATATATATATATATATATATATATATATATATATATATATATATATATATATATACATATACACGTGTGCTCTCAGTATGGCCAAGATCATGATGTAAAGTATAACGCTAAGAAAAGCCACATAATGATAGTTAGAAGTGCTGGGGACAGGAAATCAACTTTTCCCACTTTTTATTCGGCAGACTGCCCCCTTGATGTATGTGAGGAAATTAAATATCTAGGTCATGTCATTTCTGATGACTGGACGGATGACAAAGGCCTTTATCGACAGCGCTGTCACATTTATTCTCAAGCTAACATGCTTATCAAGAAGTTTTATATGTGTTCTGACTCTGTGAAGTGTTCCCTGTTTTCGAACCTACATCACACCGTTAATACTGCTCACTAGGGATGGGTGATATTTTACCATTCACCATAAACCGTCAAAAAAATTCCGGGCTGCTTCTTCCCGCGCCGTGGGGGCCCCGCCCGCGGGCCCCCTCGGCCGCCGCCGGGTGGGGGGGGGGCCTCGCAGGCGGTGGGTTGCCTCCCTCCTACTTCTCCCCTCTGTGGGGTTGCCGGTGGCCTGGGTTCCGGGCTCTTCCTTGTCGGCCTCTGGTCTCGCGGGTGGCGGGGTTGCTCCCCCCCCTCCCCCACTATAGATACACTTCAGGTGGAGCTTTGTTTGGTTTATTACACACACACACACACACACACACACACACACACACACACACACACACACACACACACACACACACACACACACACACACACATACACACTGGCTTGTTCACCTGCATGCTGGCTCTCTAGTTTTTGGGTTTAGGTAGCGGTAGCGATAGCTTAGCTCAGACTGCGATCAGATCTCAAGATTTAGGTTGATTGCTGTTCGTGTTTTGGTTGGCTCCGTGCCGGTTTCGTGCTTTGTTTGTGGTTTTTTGTTGCAGATTTCCAGTGCTTGACGTGTGTCTCCGTGTGTTCCTGCTTCCTGGATTGGCAGTGGATGTCGTCACCCCCCCCACCCCCCCCCCCCCCCCACCAAAAAAAAAAAAACACTGGGTTTGTATGTGTATATTTATGTATGTGTACGCATATGTGTGCGTATATATATGTATATATTACATATAGTAATAATGCACATATATACACTTTTGGTTTCTACCGTCATGGTCGCAGTCCTGGTCGGACGTCGCACCACATGACATTATTACGCTTAAAACAACAACAAAATCCCAAATAAGTAGTATTTCAAGTGGTAAAATTCAAGTGAGTCCATATGTGGGACAGGTAGGTCAAATATATGGTATTTATTTATCCATTTAAACCTTTTTTGAATTGAGAAAAAAGCAGTTTTTCAGAAAAAATAGGAGTCACATCATGACCCATATATATATATATATATATATATATACTATATATATATATATATATATATATATGAATATATATATATATTATAGTAAGTATGGTAACAAAGAAAAGCGCTGCTTAGCAGGATTACAAAGGAACCAGAACATGACAAAATCCAAAAACCGGACCAGAAACATGGAGTAGGAAACAGTATGAAACAGTACGGACCAGCAGGACACAAGGGAAAGACCAGATATAACAGAAGGGTTAACGAGACATGGGTGCAGACAATCACGGCAGATGGAACAAGGGAAGTCAAGACAGAACTGAAACCCAAAGACAGAGTTTCAAAATAAAACAGGAACTTAAAACACCAAAACTGTGATCTGCAACCGAAGGAAACCTTTAAAGTGATTCTCAATCAAAGTATGAAGCTCACTCAGATATTATGATTGAGTTTTGAGATGAACAGCACAGTTTTAATACAAGTTGCTTATACATTAGGCCAGTATAGATACTCGCGTCTGCGATGAAATGACCTGTACTCAACTTTTAAAAGACTTCCTAAAAAGGTACAATGGGAAACTTTTAGGACTGAGACGTGAGCGAAGTTAACAGGAAACTGAAGATCGTAAATAACTCTCTCTCAAGGTTTTTCCTCTGCAGGTTTGAGGACCGTTTGTAAAATCCAGGGATTACCACTACCATTAAAGAAGCACGTCAGGATGCACATTCAGGCTAAAACTACCATAAATGCAGTTTATCAGCAACAGGTTCATCTAAGAAGCTTAATTATTCAAATATCCATGTTTTTCTTTTAATCCAGTGCCCTAAAAAAAGGAGGCATCCATTTGTGGACGGTCGCTGTTGCTGGGTTGGCTTAACTCCCCATGCAGATTTCAGGCGGCTCTTTAATTAGGTTTCAGCTAATTGCACACCCACGTGCAGCTTATAAGTCAATTATAGGCTAAACTGATCGTGGGCTATGAAAAGAATTAGCACATACACTTAAGTGCACACTCGTGCACATGCAAACATCAGCAGCACGACGCACGTCCCCGCACCAGCCTCTCCTCAGACGCTCCAGTACGCTCCCCGCCGTTCATGTGAAACGGGATCGTGTCTGTTTGTTTACTTCCCAGACTAGTGACACAGCGGCTCTGCAAACCTGATTCAATATTACAGTAAAACCTCATTTTATGTGTCTAAAGAAGCAGCATTTTGGTTCGTAAATGACACAGAATGACTCCAGAGTAAATACTGTAAACACATTTGATGACTAGAAATCTAACTCGGTAAGTTTGCCTATATGTGAGCTAGAGATGCAACAGAAATGAATTAGGGCGACAAATTAGGCACTTTTAATCTTGTTTTCACTTTTAGTTTAACCCTTGTACTGTCTTTGGGTCAAAATGACCTAATTCTCCCTTCCTTCTTTACTTCTTTCCTTCCTTCTTTTCTCCCCTCGTACATTCTTTCCTTGTTTTTTCCTTTCCTTCCTTCCTTCCTTCTTTTCTCCCTTCCTTCCTTCTTTCCTTCCTTCCTTCTTTTTCCCTTCCTTCCTTCTGTCTTTTCTCCTTTCCTTCCTTCATATTTTTTTTCCTTCTTTCCTTCCTTCCTTCCTTCTTTTCTCCCCTCGTACATTCTTTCCTTGTTTTTTCCTTTCCTTCCTTCCTTCCTTCTTTTCTCCCTTCCTTCCTTCTTTCCTCCCTTCCTTCTTTTTTCCTTTCCTTCCTTCTTTCCTCCCTTCCTTCTTTTCTCCCTTCCTTCCTTCTTTCCTCCCTTCTTTCCTTCCTTCCCTCTTTTTTCCCTTCCTTCCTTCTTTCTTCCCTTCTTTCCTTCCTTCCTTCCTTATTTTCTCCCTTCTTTCTTCTTTCTTCTTTCTCCTTCCTTCCTTCCTTCCTTCCTTCCTTCCTTCCTTCCTTCCTTCCTTCCTTCCTTCCTTCCTTCCTTTTCCCTCTGCTTTGGGATAAATTCATAACGAGGAAAGACACAGAGATTACCTTGGAATGGGTTTTTAGCGCACTCCTGCAGGAGGGTGAGAGCAGAGGAGTGCAGGGCAACGTGGCCCTCATCCAGAAGATGCTTTTATTAAGAAACTTTGACAGGAAATGACGATATAAGGACAGTCAACGGTAAACAATTAGACAGTAGACAATGGGGTGGAAGTGATAACGTGTGATTGAGTCCTGACATTACAGTGGTCAGCTGTCACCAGGACAGTCCAAAACCTGAGTAGATCAGGAAGTGGCTGCCGTGACTTCTGTTAGCCAAGCATGTGACAGTTTCATAATGACAAAACAAGTTCAAAGGTTGATTAACCTCACAAAACCAAGATTCAGGACTAAATTGATGGAACGTTGTGTTTCTGTGAAAGGAATCAGTTTATGGAACAATCTGAATAAAGAAAACAAAAAATCCAAATCAAACATTACATTCAAAAAAACAATTAAAGCCTGTATGTTAAGTAAATATAATGAAATATGTTAGTTAAGTTTGATTGACATACCCATAGCCGGTGGTCATTTTATTTTATTTTATTTTTTTATTTACTTAGTTGTTGTTTTTACATTTTTTTATTTATGTTATTTGTGAATTTATTTTTTGGGAAAAAGGGGCAGATTAGATAAAATTCTTCTTCTTTCTGCTCCCTTTTCATTCACAATTTATGAACATTTGTGCTTGTATTTGTATTGAATTGTTTGTTTTATTTTCTGAATGAAATAAAGAATAAAATGAAATTAATTAAAAATGATTTGAAAATGGTCTAAACACGAATAAAAGATTGTCTCAGCACAAACAGGGGGTGGGGCTTGCGTGTGAGAGGGAAGAGAGCGTAAATAAAACAGTGTCTGCTAGACGTCAACTGGCGTTTGGCATCGGCTTGGTGACACAACGACAAACATCTTTGATGCTTTATTTTTTTTCACACATGAGCACTGACTGCTGACCGGTGACCGTGAAACCGCTCACCTCCTCACCTCCTCACCTCCTCACCTCCTCTACTCACCTCCTCACCTCCTCACCTCCTCACCTCCTCACCTACTCTACTCACCTCCTCACCTACTCTACTCACCTCTGAGCAGTTGCAGGTTTGGAACGACAGCGGCTAAAGGTCAAGTGACAACTGAGCTGGGGTCAGTAAGTGACACTTAGGAAACGGTCTGGGCAGGTTGGCGTTGACATCGTCAGTGGAGAATGTGAAAACCCCCGTTATCACTGTCAGTTAGAATCATCTACTGCAGTGCAGTGTCCCTGTATTATAAGTCTTGTCAAATACATTTGTAAAGCTTTACCTGGCTCGCCTTAAAACACACCTGTAGACCTTTACTGAAAAGATCTTATATCATCGCAACTTCCAACGGGGGCCCCATTTTAGTAAAATACTGTAGCACAGACACTTAAGCTGCCATTTATTACACAGGAATCTCTGTTTCCAGTGTCTGTCTACACGGGAGGATTGTTATTTTTCCAGCAGTCCTGATGAACATTTATTGAACATTTATTTAACGCCCTATGCATTCACCTCTGTTTAAAAAGACTGGTCAAATTACCATAGGCCATATAAATATACCATGGTCGTATATAGGCTACAAATTTTAGTCAATAAAGGACATATTGGCTAAAATTTTATATCAAGTTATGTTGTCATTAATGACTTTGCATCCAGAAAATAGATATGTGCACCTGTAAAAGGCACACGGGCACGTTTAGTTCTGATGTCAGACCTTGTAGACCTGCTTTCAGTTTTTTTGTGGGGGAGTGAGGTAGTGGAAGTAATTTTCTTTTGATGAGTAATTGATGGCTATTTGTGACTAGGATTTGTTTATTTCAGTTTAAATGTATTCAATATTTACTTATTATTTTTCTATTTTTATTTTATTTGACTCATGCAATCAAACTACTGTATCTATACAATTTGTACCTAAGATACATTTGTGATGGGGGGAGGCTCCAAATAACATTTCTCTTTGGGCCGAGACCTCTTCATCCCCATCTTCATCGGCCGCCTCATCTTTACTTATATCTTCACCTGTTGCTCTCTCAGTGGCCGTCTTCATCTCTGATCCTCCTGGTCTTTATGCCATTCCTCCTTCCTCAGTTCTCACCTTCCTCCTCCTGTTGCTCATGCCTCATTTTTTTTCACAACACTTTAACATGAGTCGCATTAGCAGTTATTTCCAGACTTCTTTTCATGTAGCCATTCATCTCATTATTTTCCCAGTTTGACGGTGTTATGGGAAATTTTAGTATAACATACATTTTGTCTCGTATGCTTTAAGACTAAAGCACAAATCCTGTTTTCAAGCGAACATTGCTATGCTGCCCGAGGTCAAGCTCCTCTGACACAGTGCCTATGGAATTTCTCACTATCAGGCGGTAGAGCCAGGTTGAGAGTCAGGGGGCCATATTTTGTCTTTTGTTTTAAGCCTGCTGAAACTATAAGATAGGTTGTCTCTAAACATCTTCAGCTCACTCATGGCTGACTGCTCGCCTGATCAGACTCTACTGTGTGACTCCATTCATGAATGCTTTTATTAAAACTCCAGAAAGACAGCTGATGTGCCCTGACATTCTTTTTTGAACACTTTATTGAACGAACAACAATTGTTGCCACCACGACGGTCAGGATGGACCTGGTTTCATCGTTCAGTACAAACTTTTTTTCGGTATGTATGTAAATTCTTCATAAACTGATCCTGTGTTTACTGTCATCAAAACTAATTTACTAACTTGGGAAATATGTTCCAACAAACCTCAGATGTGTCAGACGCTATCGGCATGTGATAGATGCTCGTCGACGGTCCCCGGAGCCGTCAGCGCCGACGGGAGATAAAGTTCCAGATTATCATCACTATTTTCAGCTATGCGCTATCGAAGAAGCTCCAGCAGATTCTGAAAGCTGAGCTTTCCATTGATACCCCCCCGGCTGACATTTTGAAGGTGTTAAACCGGGGGTCGGCAACCCGCGGCTCTAGAGCCGCATGCAGCTCTTTAGCGCCGCCCTAGTGGCTCCTGGAGCTTTTCAGAAATGTTTGACCTTTTTTTTTTCTCTTTCCTTTTTTCCTTTTTTTCCTTTTTTTTATTGAGTTCATGGGCTTGTTCTAGTTCTGCCTGGTTAAAAAAGAAAAGTACAAAGGCTTGAAATTTTGTGCTACTTGTGCTTCATTTATTTTTTTATTCTGTTATTATTTATTAAAGTACTTGAATTTACTTTAAGATTATTTTAATTTAAGCTATTTTTTTTAAATTAATTTTAATGTATTTTATTATTTTATTGATTTTATTTGCCTGACGATGATTATTTTATACTTTTGTCTGTTTGAATGGTTGTGTTAAAAAAATAAATCATACGTTACTCAACAGTTACTCAGTACTTGAGTAGTTTTTTCACCAAGTACTTTTTTTACTTACTCAAGTAATTATTTGGATGACTACTTTTTACTTCTACTTGAGTCATATTATTCTGAAGTAACAGTACTTTTATTGGAGTACAATTTTCAATTTTTGGCTACTCTACCACCTCTGATTATAACTCCTGCAAGTGTGTCGGCTTTCAAGGCTTCTTCTCATGAACTCTTCTCACTGAACTGCAAACGACCCTCCTGATCCCGTTATCAGGTTGTTTCCATCCCAATGTGCACGCAGACACGCCTGGTTCTGCACTGCTGTGTGAGGGCGGCTTGTTTGCTCCAGGGGAGATTTTATCCTGCATGCTTAGATGTTGTTGGGCATGCCTCGGTGTGTGCTTGTGCGAGGGGAGGAAGTGTTCTTCCTCCCTACTCCTGGAGGCTTTGTTCTTCTCTACTGGGCTGGATTTTGACCAAAAAGCAGAAACACAACAGTTAGAGCGAAAGAAACAAGGAACAAATCCGTATATTAGCTTGTTAGCTTCCAGGCAACAACCCTGGCTTCTCTGGTGATTAAGCATGAGCACAGATGAAAGGTGATAGTCTGATCCACCTAAATAATCCACATGAATGTGTAAAATATAGATTTGATTATGTCATTTCTGAAATAAGAATATAAAAGTTTTGAAGTCAAAAGCTCCACCATAGCTTTGATTCCCCCGAGAAAAGCCAAGTGTGCAGGAAGTGTGCTATCATACCACGGCTCAGTATTACAGGCCCATTCCACCAATTGAGTTTCATAATCATCCGTGTATATTTTCGAATCCCAATACTCCCCCTACTTTCTTTCACTAGCCCTAAAAAAGAAGGGACAGATTTTAGGGCACTGCGCTGTTAATATGCCACTTTATTATATAAGTTTTAATATTTTTTCAGGCGTAAAAGTAACCGTTGGGATCCCCAACGGGGCTCAGTTTATCCAAATAACACCTGTTAAGAAATTTTCTCCGATGTTTTCGGGATGAGAACAGCCTGCCGGCTTGGGAGCTGATTTATGGTTCCGCGTTAAATCAACACAGAGTCTACGGCGTAGGGTACGGCGTACGGCGCACGTCGCCGCGTAATCTACGCCGTAGGCTCTGCGTCGGTGTAACGTGGAACCATAAATCAGCCTTTATTCTGGCGAGATCTTCGCAATGGGCAAGCGAGTGATTATGTACATTCACTGAGTGAATATTATGAAAGTAAAATATATATTTCTCGCTAGAAATGTAATAAAAACAAATTTTTATGCAGAAACTAACTCAAAATATTGATTTTATTCACTAAAAAATAAGAAATGTCCGCCATGATTTTTTTTTTTATTCAGTCCGCAAATGACGACGAAAAGAATTCTGGGAAATGTTTCTGTCCCTAGATCAACTAGTGAGCATCCGAAAACCCTCGATCCGTAGGGACAGATTCATAGCCACTACACTAGTTTTCTCCACTCTCCCTAGGTGAAAAGAGGAATTGGGACACCACCACCCTCACGGGAACGTGCAATATTTAGGGGTAGGACTGAAAACGAGGGGTGGTGGAAGTGTTGGGACAGGGCCATGGTAATACTAGTGATGAATACAGAATGTGCAATGATTTATAATCCATCATGTATCTTTTTCTCCCCAATATTGCTACACTATTTGCCAGTTTTGTTCTTATATGATTTATATGGGGTTTCCTTTAGAGGTAAGAAACCCTGCCGAAGAGCAGCCAGGTAGAGGAAGAAGAGGGAGATCAGAGAGTGAGAAAGAGGAACAGATCTGTCAGGACAGATTGTTTCAGTTCATATCCAGGTTGACTGGTGTTATCACAGCGTTGTGTTGTATTCGTTGCAGTAGAGCCACACCGCCTAGCCACTAAATCCACATACTGATATTTTTTTGGATTGCTATTAGCTCTGATGACAACATCCATTCTGTGTGGCTTCTTTTTAAAAACCTTGTCACATTTATTTTTATCACGAGCTGCTTTCGTTTTGGACCAAGATACTGAACTGATTCTGGAAGAAAATCAAGTCTTTGGCGCGTCCCAAAGATTCTGAATGGGGGTTAAAGTCTGGACGCCGCGGTGGCTAATCCATGTGTGAAGGGATATCTCATGCCCTCCGAGCCAGTCCGGACGATTTAAGCCTGATGAATCCTGACATTGTCTTCCTGGAATACGGCTGTGCCATGAGGAGGGGGAGAAAAATGGTGTTGGTGGCTAAAAAAAAGCTATTCAGCATATTCAGGTCATGGACTGACCTTATTTTTTGGGTTGTTAGTGAACCTCACCCTGACCGACTGAACCGGACACCAGGTCGTAGAACGGGCATCGCGGGCCTGATGGGTTCTTCACCTCATCATCACCTGATGCCTCCATTAATCTGGACCAGGACTGCAACAGATAACCTATTTGGATGTAACGATTGGTTAGCGAATTGGTAGATTATGTCATCACACGTGTTTCAGGCTGAGGATCGGAGCTTATCGCACTTCTTAAAGCAGGGGGTCGGCAACCCCTATAGTAGAACAGGATCAAATCTGGACCTGGACCACAACATGACCTTTTTGTCATCGCAGCACAATCAAATCTTCCCACTCCGTTAAGATTATATTTCCCTAAACAGCTAATCAGTCCAAATACGCGTCACATTTTACGATTAAACATACCGTATGTTCCGCACTATAAGGCGCACCACATTATAAGGCGCACCTTCAATGAATGACGTATTTTTAAACTTTTTCCATATATAAGGTTGTTGAGGAATAATACAAAGTCCAGTTCAGGAATCCGCTATGGGATGAGAGATTTTATTCAGCCGGCGGTGAGCACGTCTACACAGACCAGGGTCTGGTTGAAATGCTGACCCAGATTGATTTGGCCACAGGGTTTTTATACAAAAGTTCAATCAACAAAGACAGGAATAAACAAGCCAAGTGAGAGACAGTCAGGTGTGATCTTTCAGTTTTGGGACTACCCCTGAGTAGTCAGGAAGTCCATATATGGTCCTCGTCTCTGCAGGGGCTGGAAGTCAAAGCCACTCCCACGGTGCCATCTCGGCAGGGATTCAAGACGCCGGAACTTGTGTGAGACAATAGGTCACAGACGAAAAGTAATTTACAGTTGGATGTGATCTGTGGCCAAATGTCCCCATCGGGCATTTGGCATGACTGTCACTATGTTCCAAATCACCCCATGGGGTGCTCTAGTGTTCCAAGTCTGTTTGAGGCAACTTCCAAGGTGTCGTCTCCTGCAGGGGTTTCAGGAAACTGGAACTTGCATGACAATGCGTCAATCGGGGGTATGAGGCTGGGGCAATCTGCAAGGCGTCGTTGTCCCTGCAGGGGCCACGTGCTGTCAAAATGCTTCATCAAGGTGCACCGCATTATAAGGCGCACTAAATATCTGGTAAAATACCGTACTGTAGTGGCTGGGGTTGAGTTACGTATCTACCTGATGGAGCTGCGCTACAGGAAATGCTACAAAATCCTACAGCAAATGCAAAAAAAAAAAAAACAAGAAGAAAAGTACCGTATATCAAACTTTATTAACAAAATAAAAACCAGCTTTGCTCCGTCTCGTCAAAGTCTCCATTATGCGAGTCAGCGTCGCTGCTGTTGTCTTGAACGTCTGTGACGATTCCTGACGTTTTTAGCGCCATTACTTCGGCGACACCAACTACATTACCCACAATCCCCCTGACTACAGTAACATCAATTACCGTAATGATCATATATTAGGCGCACTGCATTATAAGGCGCACTGCTGGTTTTTGAGAAAATTAAAGGCTTTTAGGTGCGCCTTATAGTGCGGAAAATACGGTAGTTTAGTTCTACTGTTGTTTTCTTTGATAATATTTCAGCGGCCATTCAGTTGCTTTCATAAACATTGAAGGGTTTCTTTACTCTTAAAATGTAGACCTTGACAATTGGCATTTGTAATCCAAACAAATACAAATATAGAAATGCATAAAAAGTTGTTTGTTTTTTATGCATTTTCCAGTACAAATGCGTTAAATACGTAGAGCACGGTTCTAGCAAAGGTTCCAGGTCCATTCTGATCCATCTGTTTAGGTCTTTGATGTGAATTTCCTTAGAAAACGCAGCTTCACTGTCGACCGAGCGAGAACCTGATACACTGAACCCGTCTGTGATGTGATGTGTGAGTGGGAGGAAGCAGCCAACGCACTTAATTTGACACACTTGGCTGTGTCGACAATGTGGAACTGGTAAAGGAAAAACACCGGGGAAGACTGATGCTCACTCCTCCTTCAGATGAAGGGTTATGATGTCGTCCTCGTTCAAAGTCTGTGTGTGTTTTGCGTTTTTACGTTTTTTGTGATGGCGCCCTGTCAGCTCGTCCCTCCACGTGTCACATCTGTGCTGCGTATCTCCTCCATGTTCAGAACTCGGAGCTCGGAGATGCAGAAGCTCTGCCTGATAAATCTTAAGGACCACTCAAGTGAATTTCCATTCAGGTGGAAATTGGTTTGGACTCAGAATTGCCTTTAGAGATTCCAGCGCCTGACGCCATATTTGTCACGGAAATTAAACAACTCTCAGCAAAAATGAAAGTGAGATTGGAAAAACAACACTTGACTTTTTGTGTATTTATTGAAGCTTAGACTTCACGAGGAAGCACTCTGACACAAATCTATGTGATGGAAAAATGTTCGATGTGGTTTTATTTACACAGTCTGAGAAACAGTCACATTAAAACATCGATATTGGGCCAGCAAGCCGGCCTGGATCAGAGAGAGATATATAACTCACACATGCAGACACAACAGAACAGAATACATAAAGAAATAAAACTGTGCTGCTGAGTTTCACTAACAATCGTCCTTTTGGTTTTATTTAGTGTAGAACACTATAGTACTTTGGGTCTTTGCAAATGTTATGTTTCCATGCTTCCTCCACTCGTGAGCATAAGTTCACTTAGATATGTGAATGAATTGATTTTCTGCATTAATTTGTAACAAAATGTCATCTGATCTCCATTTAAGCCGCAGTAATTAAACATCCACACAGCTGCAGGAAGAAGTCAACAGTTGGTCGACCCGTCTGGCAGCAGTGATGTCACACAAATGTAGCAGGTCCCAGCTACAGAGACACATGCAGCCACGCAGCCATGCAGACACGTAACTTTGCAGACACGTAGCCATGCAGACATGCAGCCTCGCAGACACGTAACTATGCAGACACGTAGCCACGCAGATACTTAGCCATGCAGGCATGCAGACACGCAGACACGCAGACACGTAGCCACGCAGACACGCAGCCATGCAGACATGTAGCCACGCAGACATGTAGCCATGCAGACACGTAGCTATGCAGACACTTAGCTATGCAGACATGTAGCCACGCAGACACGTAGCCATGCAGACATGTAGCCACGCAGACACGTAGCCATGCAGACATGCAGCCTCGCAGACACGTAGCCATGCAGACATGCAGCCTCGCAGACACGTAACTATGCAGACACGTAGCTATGCAGACACTTAGCTATGCAGACATGTAGCCACGCAGACACGTAGCCATGCAGACACGTAGCCACGCAGACACGTAGCCATGCAGACACGTAGCTATGCAGACACTTAGCCATGCAGACACGTAGCCACGCAGACATGTAGCCATGCAGACACGTAGCCATGGAGACACTTAGCTATGCAGACATGTAGCTACGCAGACACGTAGCTATGCAGACACGTAGCCACGCAGACATGTAGCCACGCAGACACGTAGCCATGGAGACACGTGGCTATGCAGACACTTAGCTATGCAGACATGTAGCCATGCACACACGTAACTATGCAGACATGTAGCCACGCAGACACGTAGCCATGGAGACACGTAGCTATGCAGACACTTAGCTATGCAGACATGTAGCCATGCACACACGTAACTATGCAGACACATAGCCACGCAAATACTTAGCCATGCAGGCATGCAGACACGCAGACACATAGCTAGGTAGCAGCGCAAACAACCCTAGCCACGTAGGCAAGAATATGTTTTTGCATTTTGACATGAGATGAAGTTAAGAAATTTTTCGAAGTAATTTTTTGTGAGATTTACTGCTATTTTGACGGCCGACATTCATGTGAATGCTTTTGCAGTTTTCCGTCGTAGGCTGTGAGTGTCAGATTTTCATTTTGAATCCTCATTGATTTTGTTTTCTTGTTTCTGTCCAGGCATTTAAAAACCCTCATGTTTCTGCTGAACTGAGCTGCCTCGGCTTCACTTGTACCAGACGGCTCTTAAATCTTTCAGCAGGAGTAGTTGTAGTCTCTGGGCGTGTGAGTAAAAGTTAACGGTGGAGGGAAGATGGTGTACATGTCTGTGTTTGTGACTGTCTGTGTTTGCTTGTTCATGCGTGACTGTGCTCATTTATGCCCACGGGTAAGCCTGTGTGTGTGTGTGTGTGTGTGTGTGTGTGTGTGTGTGTGTGTGTGTGTGTGTGTGTGTGTGTGTGTGTGTGTGTGTGTGTGTGTGTGTGTGTGTGTGTGTGTGTGGTGCACTGTTCCACTTCAGCTCCCTGTCTGCCGTTACTGTGACAGCTCACCTGTGTACCGAGGCATACACACACATTTTTCATGACAACTTTGTTTGGACACTTGCTGCTCATGTATCATTTATGCGATGAACCTCTGAGAGTTGAACGGAGGGAGCAGCGAGGAAGGGAAGACGAGCAGAGACAAGGGGCTTCAACAGGAAGGCCTCAAGAGGGGAAAAGAGAAGAGAGTGGAAGCTGATGATAGAAAACAAGACGGCGGTACCGCTGAGACTTGAATCCCGAATCTCGTCAGTATGAGCCGCTTTTACACTCGTGGAAAATCCTGCTAAACTCGGGGAAGTGTTTGGTATTCAGTCCTGCGTCCAACGGTTCTGAACTAGTTGGTATGTTTCGTTCAGTATTGATGGTAATGACATACCTTTCCTGAGGACGGGGTTTTGGAGTGCTGGGAAACGGCATACCGACAGGACAAGGAAATGTTGAAACAAGCAAAGGAATTGAATAAAAAAGGGACATGAAAGATAAAACAGTCTAATTATATTAGAAGTCCACCTGATGTTTAAGGGTGCTTTCACACCTGTCCCGTTTGGAGCAGTTTTTCCGGAACAGGGAAGGTTTCCCCCTAAAGATCGGAACGTTTTGGTATATGTGAACACAGCAATCGCGCTCTGAAACCGCACAAAACAAGCGAGCCGAGATCCTAGGAGAGGTGGTCTCGGCCCGATTCCATTCCAGACCTGGAGCGGTTAATTTTTTTAATTTGTAGTGAGAACATAATCCACACAGCAACCAATACAACTCCATTCATTGTGTATGTGCGACCGCGGCGCAAGGAGAGGAGTCGGTGCAGCCTCCACCACCTTCTCTCCTATTGGACGTGCCGAGATGTCGTCCCAGCGCGGCACGGTGAAATTAAAAGATGTTCAATTCGGGCAGGGTTTGCGCAGCGCAAACGCCGCGGCAGGCGCCCTCTCGCCCGTCGCTGAGCTCCGCTCTGCGACGGGCGCACATAAATGATTGGGTAAAGCCTGATTTATGGTTCTGCGTTAAATCGACGCAGAGCCTACGCCGTAGACTACACCGTCGGCTCTGCGTTGGTGTAACGCGGAACCATAATTCAGCCTAAAGCCGTCTGTGGTCTGCGCTGAAAGGGGCGTGTTGTTTATCCCGGGGTGCGGAAGAGGAAACTCCTTTCGCGTTCATTTGACCAATCAGAGAGCAGCTGGTTCGCGCATGGCATTTGTTAACAGCTTTGAAACGGTACAGCCTTGTGAACACAAACAAGAAACGTAACAACTGTATCGATTTAGCCCCTGGATGGGAACAAAACAAACGGGCCACAGGTGTGAAAGCACCCTAAGACACAACATAACAGATGTGATTTTAGTTTTCTTGCTGCTAAAACTTTCTTTTCTTTTAAAAAGTGCATAACAATAATAAACAAACAATAATAACAAAAAATCTTATAGAAGATAAAAACTTTTATATTTATGTGGCTATGGTGCATTAGAAATTGATGTAATCTTGTTTAAATTATGTACAAATATGACAATATAACATAATGATGATTAAAAAAAACATTTTGGAAAGAAACAGTAGCAGCCGCTTGAAGTAGAAAGTAATTTATTAGCTTTTTTTTGTTTGACCCCGCCCCCCCCCGCCTCCAAGTTCTACCTATTTTTGTATTTGCTTAATACATTTGCGTAGTATCTGCTTACTAGCATCAGCTTGAGAAAACTGGACTTAAATTAATTTTTTTCTCTCTTATTATTATTATTATTATTTTTATTTTTTTAATTTTATTCTTGTAAATGAGACCCTGGGTCTCAATGAGACTTTACCTGTATAAATAAAAATAAAAATATCGTGTGTCATGTATTTGTGAAAAAAAAAAAAAACCTTGCAAGTTGTTTTAAGCTCTGTTTACATTATTAGGAGTTACATGTAGAACCCAACCTCAACCTTTTCCAAACTTTTTTCCTTTCCTTTTTAATCTCGACATTTTGACTTTTTTCTCAAAATTTTGACTTTTTTCTCGACATTTCGACTTTTTTCTCAACATTGACTTTCTTTTACGAAATTTTGACTATTTTCTCGACATTTCAACTTTTTTGTCAACATTTCAAACTTTTTTCTCGAAGTGCATAATGAAAAAAAAAATCTTCCCCCAGTTATAACTAATATAGAAACATGCAGCATGTGTTGCCTTCATTCTAAGGCTGATACAAGACTTTTCATTTTTTGCGGCTCCAGACATACAGTATTTTTTTTCTGTGTTTTTGGTCCAATATGGATCTAAAACATTTTGGGTTGCCGACCCGTGTCTTAAAGGAATTGTTCACCCAATTAAAAACTCTCCATAATGTTTGTTGTTGGTTTCCTTCAGTCCGTCTCACTTCAACAACGTACATTTACTGTAATGGCTGATGTATCATGTGGTAAACCATTGGAAAGCTCTTGTTTTTTACTTTCAGAAACCATTTAAATGTTTAATTTGCACCAAACATTTAGGAGTAATGGTATTGAGAAGCTAACCTCAACCTCAACCTCAACCTTTTCCAAAGCTACGCTCACAAGGGACTAAAACAACAAGTTAAGCTGAGAGCAAGATAGTAAAAGAATGAAAAATAACCCTCCCAGAGTTCAAGTCTCTGCTCTGCAGGTCGTGTGACTCTCCTTGACCTCTCCTCCAACTGCCTGGCCGGGATATTGTTGCTCCACAACGATGTTTGCAGTGT
The DNA here is from genome assembly GCF_033807715.1 of Cololabis saira. NCBI lineage: Eukaryota > Metazoa > Chordata > Actinopteri > Beloniformes > Belonidae > Cololabis > Cololabis saira. The sequence goes on from NC_084594.1 coordinate 4,073,941, forward strand.
TTGCTGTCAGGGAACGATGCTGCTGGAGATGAATCAGCACCAAAGGACGTAGCGTCTGCATGTCTCCGAGTCGCCAGGGGCTTCCACGGAGCAGCGCTATTTGATGCTCTGGGAATGTAAAAGGGGTGAACCTCCATAAATAACTTAAAACATAGCTCTGAGACAATGACCCGCTTCAAATCCAGTCATGTCAGCTGGCAGTTGTGAGTCATTTGCAGCTCCGTGGGCGAAGGACAGGAGTCAGTGGTTTGACACAAACCGCACCGGATTACAAAATGTAGTTCAGTGCCCTTTTTTCTTTTCATTTGCTTTTCATTGAAAATCAAATTGAGGTTGAATCGTGACGCTAAGAGCCAGAACAGCAGATCGAATTAAGAGAGCGAAACATTCCCAATCCGCACCAAACTAGATTAAAGGTCAGTCATCCTCATGTGCTGATTATACCAGATGTTTGGCTGGGAAAACAACTTGTTTTTGGGGACATTAAGGCCCTGTCCCAATACTATCACTACTTCTAGTTTTCAGTCCTACCCCAAAATTTTGCGCTTTCCCGTGAGGGTAGTGGTGTCCCAATTCCTCTTTCCACCTAGAGGGAGTGACGAAAAGTAGTGTAGTGGCTATGAATCTGGCCCTACGGAGCGAGGGATTTCAGATGCTGACTAGCTGATCTAGGGCCAGAAAAATTTCCCAGAATGCTTTTCGTCGTCATTTGCAGACCGAATAAAAAAAAAAAAAAAACATGGCGGACATTTCTTATTTTTTAGTGAATAAAATCAATATTTTGAGTTCGTTTCTGCATAAAAATGCATTTTGATTACATTTCTAGCGAGAAATATATATTTTACTTTCATAATATTCACTTAGTGAATGCACATATTCACTAGTTTGCCCGTTTGCCGAAGATCACGCCAGAATAAAGGCTGATTTATGGTTCCGCGTTACACCAACGCAGAGCCTACGGCATAGGTTACGTAACCTACGCCGTAGGCTCTGCGTCAATTTAATGTGGACCCATAAATCAGCTCCGGAGCCGGCAGGCAGAAATTTCAAAATTTTCGGAGCAAATTCCTTAACAGGTGTAGCTACAACTGTTAGATTTCATCTATTAAACCAACATTTATCTTCCTAAATGATTTATTTCAGCCAGCGGTAATTCTCCACAGAGCTGCAGGTTTCTCCCCGGGACGACGGCGCAGGTTGACCTGGCGGTCACGTCTGTACTCCGGCTGCTGCTGCTCCGAGCCGGCGGCTCTTCTCATCTCCGAAAACATCGGAGCAAATTTCTTAACAGACTTTATTTGGATAAACTGAGCCCAGGTTGGGGATCTTAACGGTTACTTTTACAGTTTTTGGCTCTCAGCTTCCTGATTTTAGTGGTGGTGCTGAAAGTAGGAGTAGGGGGAGTTTTGGGACAGGCCCCTGGGAAGATTTCAAGTGCCCTAAAATCTGTCCCTTCTTTTTTAGGGGTAGTGATAGTGAGGGAGGGCTAGTGGAAGAAAGTAGGGGGTGTATTGAGATTGGGCCTAAGTTAGGTTTATAAATATTATCCGTCCAGTCGGTCAAATGTCCTCCTGTGCTCACGCCTGACGTGCTGCAAACCAGCCGAAGGCAACAAAGCTTTGCTGTAATTACTGGAGGACAATCTTGAAGAGTACAAGCGGAACTGATGGGGAATTAAACTGCCAAGTAGTTCAAACTGATAAGTGATCACTACACCCGTGTATCACCATGGAAGGTGTGACAGGATGGAACTATTCACAACTAAGTGAATGAGCTAAAGCAGGAAGAACAATCTAGTAACTAAAAAAACGATATAGAGATCCTACAAATCCATTATTCCTTCAGTTAAAATTGTTTAAATTTCATGAATTAGTAGACCATAGTATTCTGAAAATTATGTTTAAAGCTCATAAAAAACGTTACCAATCAACATTCAGAAAAGATTTGAAAAAAGAGAAAGCAAGTATAAACTTAAAAGGAACAGAGATCTTTAAAAAAACAAGATTCAGGACTAAATTGATGGAACGTTGTGTTTCTGTGAAAGGAATCAGTTTATGGAACAATCTGAATAAAGAAAACAAAGAATCCAAATCAAACATTACATTCAAAAGAACAATTAAAGCCTGTATGTTAAGTAAATATAATGAAATATGTTAGTTAAGTTTGATTGACATACCCATAGACTGAGGTAATTTTATTTTATTTTAGTTTTTTTTATTTACTTAGTTGTTGTTTTTTAAATTTTTAATTTGTTATTTGTGAATTTATTTCTTGGAAAAAGGGGCAGATTAGATAATATTCTTCTTCTTTCTGCTCCCTTTTCATTCACAATTTATGAACATTTGTGTTTGTATTTGTATTGAATTGTTTGTTTTATTTTTTGAATGAAATAAAGAATAAAATGAAAATGAAAAATCTAGTAATCTACTGTGAGGAGAAAGACCATGAGCTATGGGATGGTGTAGGTCAGGGGAGGTAAGGCAGCTGTGAGAAACCTTGGTGTTGTTTTCGATCAGGATTTGTCGTTTAAACCATATGTTAATCAGGTTTTTAAAATAGCCTTTTTCCATCTCCGTAATATTGCAAAAATTCGTAAAATCCTTTCGCAGAGTGATGCAGAAAAACTAGTTCATGCGTTTGTATCTTCTAGACTAGATTACTGTAATGTGTTGTTAGCAGGATGTCAAAGTAATTTGCTGAATAGGCTCCAGCTGATCCAGAATGCAGCAGCACGAGTGCTGACAGGAATCAGCAGGAGAGACCACGTCGCTCCAGTGTTAGCGTCGCTCCATTGGCTACCTGTAAAATTCAGAATCCAAGTTAAAATTTTATTACTTGCATATAAAGCCCAAAACGGCTTAGCTCTGCATTATTTACAAGACCTGATAGAGCCTTATGTTCCTGGCAGAGCTCTCCGTTCTCAGAGTGCAGGTTTACTCGTAGTTCCTAGAGTATCCAAATGTAGATTTGGAGGGCGGGCGTTCTGCTATCAGGCACCATTACTATGGAACCAACTTCCAATCTGGGTTAAGGAGGCTGACACCACCTCCACCTTTAAAACTAAACTTAAAACCTTTATGTTTAGTAAAGCCTATAGTTAGTGTTTAGTAAACCTCTAGCTGGTGTTGGTAAATCTCTAGGTAGTGTAAACTCTAGTGTGTTAGAGTCAGTAGTCATAGTTACAGCTATAGAACAATACTATAATAGTTAGTCTCAAATATAGCTTGGTGGTAGATATGCTGCTATAGGCCTATGCTGCAGGGGGGCACCGACATGATCCACTGGGCTGTGCCTCTCACCCTTCTTCTCCTCTCCTTTTCTCTTCTCCATCTCCTTTTTTATTGTAAGTATCTCATAGCTATCGTTTTTGTCCATCGCTCCTGTAGTTTCTTGTGCTGGCCCCCTTTTTTCTCTTTTGTGCATGTTTGCAGGCCGGAGCTTCAGGAGCTGCGTGCTGGCCTTCCTGTTCCCCATCTGCCCTGATCGCTCACTCGGATACAGTGAGAGCGATGTCTTTCCAGACAGGTTTCAGAAACAATCTCAATCGATGCCGGCACGCCTGCAAACACTAAACCTTACTCAAAATTTAAAAATGGCAACGTATGTGAATTGTTCTGTGTAGGGGACTGATTTCGTGGGATAACATAACAGCAAACCTTTCAAATTAAAACATCTAAGCCCGAGCCACCCATCTGAAATCTAGCTCTGGATATAGATTTTAAACTCCCTACCAAATTCCGATGATTGTAATTCACCCTTTGTCAAGCCCCGCTCCCTTTGTAAGGTCTCTCCTGTCAGCTTCCATTGTAGAATTGCACATTTTTGTACACTTTCTGTTGCACATTTTTGAACATATACCGTTCTTTTTACAGAGTGAAGGAAAACACAACTCCGTTCTGTCTTTAATTTCGTAATGACAATAAAAAGTCTGAATCTGATTCTGAAAACAGGGGTGATTTAAATTTGGATACAAGGCAGTAAAAACTACACTTTTTCATTGATGTGAACGAGAGAGATGATTGGGGGTCAATTGTAAGCAGTACAAACATTGAAACAAGCCTAGAAACTCCTTAGGGATTTAAAGAAAAGCATTGAATAAATAAATAGCTAAAGGTGTGCGTTCATGGGTTTAAAGTGCAAAGAATGATAGCGTAACAGCATTTAGTGGACAGTCCTGCATCCCACCATTCAAAGAGATGTTGTTTTGGCTCTTGCCCGCTAACTGCCGGATTACCGGCCCCATGGGATCTGACGGTATCTGTGGGAAGTCTAATCTATCTCATAAAGGATATCCAGCGAGCATCCCAGTACCAGACAGCTGTCCTGGCAGCACGAGGACGACTTAACGCGAGACGGGTGTTCATAACGTCATGGCTGACTGATGAGCGTCTGGGTTTTTGAAAATACACATTTGTGTTGATACTTTGAGCCTGAGACAGGAAAGAGTGAGACGTTTAGCTAAAAGTCGCATTTCCACCACACTTCAAAGAGGTGGCGTAGCCGGAAATGGACTTGAACTGTAGGACTGGGGCACTTCCACCTGAACTTGGCCATCCATGGGTTTTTTTTAGTGACAGCTTTTATCCACAACACATTACCCGTCTCCGCTGCAGCTATCAGCCGCAGCAGACGGCCTCCTCTGAAATCAATCACAGCTGCTGGGCTGTGACCACGGCCAGCATGATTACTTACTTACAGGTGTTTGGGGACCAGTTTCCTTTCAGTGTTGACGGGAGTAACTGCTTAAACTGTTTTACAGGGCTCTTAAAGCAGCTCACGACCGGTGCTGGTGCTGTGGGTGGTGCTAGACCGATGCTGGTGCCGGTACTACAACTGGTGCTGGTGCTAGACCAGTGCTAGTGGTGATGCTAGACTGGTGCTGGTGCTGGTGCTACACCGGTGCTAGTGGTGGTACTAGACTGGTGCTGTTGTGTTGTGCGAAAAAGTGATTGCCTGCCAGAATCTGATTTCTTCTGATTTCTGGCCGCGGGAGCGCGCACAGCAGCCCGTTGAGCGATAGCGCTAAAACGTCAGATTTTCAGATTATGAAGCTCAAGAATGAGATCAAATCATATTAAGGCAGAAACAACTTTCCATTAACTGTATTTGGCCTTCAATCAATTTTTGGCAGGTAAAAATGCCTATTTTGTGTTGTAATGGTCCTTTCAAAGAGTTAAAAGCAATCCTGTGAGCTCTAGTGTTTATATCATGAAGCTCAAGAATGAGATCAAATCATATTTAGGTAGAAACAACCTTTCATTAATTGTGTTTGGCCTTCAATCAATATTTGGCAGGTAAAAAGACTCATTTTTAGGGGAGAAATCAGATTCTGGCAGGCAATCACTTTTTGGCACGACACCGGTACTACAACTGGTGCTGGTGCTGGTGCTACACCGGTGCTAGTGGTGGTGCTGGTTCTGGTGCTGGTGCTAGACTGGTGGGGGGTGGGGGATGTGACATCCACTGCCAATCCAGAAAGCAGGAACACACGGAGGCCTCACGTCAAGCACTGGAAATCTGCAACAAAAACCACAAACGAAACACAAAACCAACACGCAGCCGACCAAAACACAAGCAGCGATCGACCCAAATCTCGAGATCCGATCACAGTTTAAGCTAAGCTAGGCTAGGCTAAGCTACCGCTAACTAACCCCAAAAACTACAGAGCAAGCATGCAGGTGAACAAGCCAGTGTGTATGTCTATGTGTGTGTGTGTGTGTGTGTGTGTGTGTGTGCATGCGTGCGTGCGTGCGTGCGTGCGTGCGTGCGTGCGTGCGTGCGTGCGTGCGTGCGTGCGTGCATGCCTGCGTGCGTGCGTGCGTGCGTGCGTGCGTGCGTGCATGCCTGCGTGCGTGCGTGCGTGCATGTGTGTATATGTTTGTGTGGCTGTGTATGTGTGTGTGCGTGCGTGCGTGCGTGCGCGCGTGTGTGTGTGTGCATGTATGAATATATCGATTGCGCAGAGTTTCAAATGCGAGCAGATCCTGAAACATTCAGCGTCTCCGTCTCCGTCTCCCGACAGCTCGGCTGAATCAGGACCTGTCCCGGGAGCCGGGACCGTTAAAAGGAAGCAAAGGGGAACGTGTTTTATAGTCTTGTCTCTGTCTGATGGGATCTTTCATCCCGTGGAGGAACACATAAAAAAGACAAACGACAAAGACGTGTAATTAAAAGCGCTCCTTACTGACTTCTCTGGGACACCATTGATCCCTGAACTGATTGTCTTGGGGAGGGGGGGGGGTGGTTGTGCCAAATTAAGTGGTGAAAAACGACATTTCTTTTACTATCTGAGACATTTTAGATTTTTGCTTGAAACTAAATGCATTTATTGATACACATCTGTAGTTAGATTGGTCTTCATCTTATATTTGTATGCTATCATGCTACATGGGTAAATTAAAACAAGTGATTTGGAAACCAATCTTTGGTGGTTTTTGTGACGTCAACACCCTTTCTAATTAAATTATACTTAAGGTCTTTTGGGCTTCATATTTCCAGGGTCATCACTGGTCTTGTAATGAAGCTTATTGATGAAACTAATCATGATCTGTAAAATATCAAATATATTCTGATTAATAGCACTGACATTTCTTATTTAGTCAATCAATTACCGGTTATTAATATATCACCTTACAACAATTAAGGAGCTGGCACCCGAATGGCTTTACATCAAAATACAAATTTGAACATAAAACATGAAGCATAAAACTTTAACTTTAGAATTAGAGGAATAAATTACAAATAAAAAAACAGGCCAGATTTGTCTGACACCGCTTACTGAGATTAAAATACGTAAATTAAAGCTGCAGGCAGCGATGAACGGGCCCTCGCACCCTTGTGTACGTTCAGGCTGCAGTGGAAGCTTGTATGACTTGATGTAGATTCTTCAGGCCTGGACATTTAGTGGATGAAACCACCCACGCCTCTCTATACCAAACCATTCAAATGTTATGGCAGAAAGTAGGAACTATCAAATATGGAGAACTATCAAATATGGACCAATCGGATGAATTCAATTCAATTCAATTTTATTTATATAGCGTCTAATACAACAGAGTTGTCTCTAGACGCTTTCCAGAGACCCATACCCAGAACATAAACCCCCGAGCAGTTATTACATAAACAATGGCAGGTAAAAACTCCCCTAGTGGGAGAAAAACCTTAAGCCAAACAGTGGCAAGAAAAACTCCCCTTTAGGAGTTAAGAAACCTGGACCAGGACCAGGCTCATAAGGGGGGACCCTCCTGCCGAGGGCCAGACTGGTGGTTCAGGGACGGCAACAGCACAGCAGGCAGGTGGAAGCAGCAGCGGGATGACCAGGGGTGGGGACCGCAGGCCAGCACACTCCCGAAGCTCCGGCCCAATCATCAAGTCCCAGGTTGGGGTGCAGGGTCGGGGAAGGGTTGAAAAGGGGCAGGGCCAAGGAGAGGAGTCTTGACGGACAAACCTTTTTCCCCCGCCTGCCCGGGCTGTTACCGTGCCCCCCTCACTCCCACGCTGCAGGTTCCAGTGTCCGGCAAAGGATGCTGCAACATGGACAAAAGAGAGAAAAGGGAGGAGAAGGGGATGAAGGGTGGGCGCGCTTCTTGGCGTCTAGCGTCGCCACGGTAACGCTTTTGAAAGAGAAAAGTAATGCGCATTGTCGCAGGATGGATATTTTGATGTATAACACACCTGGGTGCATATTATGGTTCGGGCCGTATTAACTGCTGAAGGAATGGCATAAATTGCGCCAAAATTACCCGATTAATTCAAAATGTTCAAAATGGCCGACTTCCTGTTGGGTTTCGGCCATGGCGCCAAGAGACTTTTCTTTAAGGTGCGACATGATACAGGTGTGTACCGATTTTCATTCATGTACGTCAAACCGTATTGTGGGACTAGGAATAATTCTCCATTTCTCCAATCGAAAGCCGAGTAATGTCATTTGTAAAATTGCTCTAGGGACTAGAAATCCGCCCCATTTCACGCCCTTATTACTGCACATTTTGAGCCTAATTGCACCAATTCCCAGTGTTGTTGTAAAGCCTGACGTCTGTGGGGAGACGGGAGCCGCAACGGCGTTCCTGTAAGCACTGTGGATTCAGTCGTCTCGTACCGAAGGAGGTCTGAACATCCTCTCCTCCTCCTCTGCACCTTCGGGAGCAGACGGTGGCGTAGAACTCCCCTGAGGTCGCCACAGGACCTACAATCAGTTAAATCTGTTTTGGTACTGTGTGTTGCACCGTCCACGCTATATATCAACAGCAAGCACGAAAAAGTGTTTCATACATTTTCTTCTTCTTCTTCTTCTTTATTGTCATTTTTAGGGCCCGAGCGCGAAGGCCCTGTTGTATCTGTAGGAATTTTCTTCTTTCTTTATTCTTCTGACGAAAGGAGGGCCTTTTTTCCCCCTAAACGTGCCCCAAAAGTCACCAAATTTTTCACGCAAGCCAGGGCTGGTGAAAAATTTGATATTTAATGGTTTGCATTAATGGGCGTGGCCTAATGGCTCAACAGCGCCCCCTAGAAAACTTTGTGCCTCAATCCCCACAATACAGTTTGACGTACATGAACGAAAATCGGTACACACCTGTATCATGTCACAACTTAAAGAAAAGTCTCTTGGCGCCATGGCCGAAACCGAACAGGAAGTCGGCCATTTTGAATTAATCGTATAATTTTTGACGCAATGTATGCCATTCCTTCGGCAGTTAATAGCCTACGGCCCAAACCGTAACGTGCACCCAGGTGTGTTATACATCAAAATGTGCGTCTCCATCCTGCGACAACGCGCGTCACTTTTTGTCGGTCAAAAGTGTTACCGTGGCGACAATAGACGTCAAAAAGCGCGCCCCCCCTTCATTTCATTGGTCCATATTTGATAGTTCCTACTTTTTTTTTCTTTTTTTTTTTTTTTTTTTTTTTTTTTTTAGGGGGCACGGTGGCGCAGCAGGTAGTGCAGCCGTCTCACAGCAAGAAGGTCCTGGGTTCGATTCCCGCCGGGGACGCTGTGGGCGCTGAAGTGCGTGTTAGTTCCCCCATGACTTCAGCACCCTGGGTGGGGTTGATGAAAGGATCTTTCTGTGTGGAGTTTGCATGTTCTCCCCGTGTTCCCCTGGGTAACTAATGTGAGCTACCCTCACAAAAACATGCACACAGTCCTGGTTCTACTGCCCCCTCTGGCCAACCGGGGTTCCAGATGGGGTGGGGAGGATCCGGCTGGAATAACATGATCCTTCCACGCGCTACGTCCGGCCGGAGAAACCCCACCCTGTCTGGTGAAAAGATGCGACCTGCTCACTCCTCAGGTTAAGAAGGAGACCTGAGCTCAGTGCGGGGCCCTCCCGGGATTGGTAGAGGATGGCAATGCCCAGGACTGTTAGGTAGGAGCACTGGGTGATAAAATGGGGGAAAAAACCGGGATAAAAAAATATATGACATAAAGACTCGTGGGTGGTGTCATCGGACTCGGTTTTGAGTCCTTGAACATAACTGGAGCAAATTAGCCCCGCCCCCCCCTGGTCGATATTTGATAGTTCCTACTTTCTGCCATAACTTTTGAATGGTTTGGTATAGAGAGTCGTGGGTGGTTTCATCCACTAAATGTCCAGGCCTGAAGAATCTACATCAAGTCATACAAGCTTCCACTGCAGCCTGAACGTGCACAAGGGTGGAGGAACGTTCATCACTGTGTTTTAAGTCAAAAGTTTTAATTCATTTGGAGTTTGCCTTTTCAGTGCAGATTACGCACTTCTTTTCAGTTTGCACTGAGTAAACCCACTTTTAAATCCTGCCTGGCAAGAAAATGCAGCTCATACTTGCTCCGTGCCGTGAGGGTTATATTCTCAAAGAGATAATAAAATGTGACCTTGGAAACCTTTGGTGAAAGTAATCGATAGCGACCGAGTCAATACCCAAAACAAAAACATGCTTTTCACAATTACCAACACTTTTCTAGCGTTGCAGCCGGTCAAAGACATTCAAGTCGTTCAAGGTGAGCAGGTAGTGCAGCCTGTAGATGGATTAAAGGATTGGCCATGGGTCCTTAATAACGGACGGGTGATGCAGCTTTTCCTTTCATTGCAGAACTTAAGTGATAACAGACAAAAACAGGACTATTTCTGAGCCAGTGCGTATCAGGTTTGTTCGAGTCCATTTCTTTGTTAAATCACCCATTTCTTCCCCTTGACACCACAGCCATGATTTTAATCCTCGACACAATACGTTTTTAGTTACGAACATCACTGCAAAAGCTGCACATTACAGCCAGCAAGCGTTATCCCTGAGGAAACGTTTATGGCCAGGTCTGGGGCTGTATCTCCGTCTGCTAGTGCATATTCTCTTTATTCTCTTTATCAATATTTTACTGCTTTCACTGCAAAAACTCAAAATCTTAACAAGAATATTTGTCCTATTTCTAGTTAAAATGTCTCACTTTTTAGTAAAAAAAATATCATTACACTTAAAACAAGAGTCATTACCAGAAAAATAACTTGTTATTTGACAATGTTGACCTGTTTCAAGTACAGGAAAGTACTTGAAACAGGTGGAAATTGTGGATTTTTCCAGTGATGAGTCTTGTTTTAAGTATAATGAGATTTTTTTGGCTAAAAATGACACATTTTAACTAGAAATAAGACAAATATTCTTGTTAAGATTTAGAGTTTTTGCAGTGTAGGAATAGTGCTGTTTCTGCACTGCAAAAACTCAAAATATTAACAAGAATATTTGTCTTATTTCTGGTTAAAATGTCTCATTTTTAGTCAAAAAAATCTCATTATAATTAAAACAAGACTCATCACTGGAGAAAAAAAACAACAATTTTTCACCTGTTTCAAGTAGATTTTCACTTGAAATAAGTAGGAAAATCTGCCAGTGGAACAAGATTTTGTTTACTTGTAATGAGAAGATAAATCTTGTTCCACTGGCAGATTTTCCTACTTATTTCAAGTGAAAATTTACTTGAAACAGGTGAAAATTGTCAAATAACAAGTTATTTTTCTGGTAATGACTCTTGTTTTAAGTGTAATGAGATTTTTTTTACTAAAATGAGACATTTTAACTAGAAATAAGACAAATATTCTTGTTAAGATTGTGAGTTTTTGCAGTGATCCATGTTACTTATCCTGTGAAGGACAGAGTCATATTGATAAGTTCAGAAAAGTGTTTTTTATTGTTGTGTTTTGATGTATTTGATGTAAGCCCAGTGGATATTTAAAGCTTACAGAAGGCTGCATTTAACTGCTGCTATGTCATTCCTGCAGTATTTCTGCAGGTGTTTTGGTCACTGCTATTATTTGTAATATATTATATTATTTGTAATCAGCACAAATTATCTGTCCCCATATGATAAAATACACCATCCCCCCTGATTTCTTTTTTACAGTACTGCGTATGAGGCAGCCGGTACCAATCAGCGAGCAGAGCCCACGCCCGGGGAGTTTGGGTGTTTTGTGTTTCCCTTTAGGTTAATTTCCTTTATCTGAACCGTCTCTTGTCTTGTGCATTTTTTTGCATCTCTGATTCCGAGCCTTTCAGTTTTGATGGCAGTCAGCTCGCCAATTAGAGCCTCTCCCATGGTGTCACTTTTAATTCACAGTTAATTGTCCTTCTGCAACTGACTTTACATCTTTCTTAATGCATGTTGAGTAAGGATGGGCGGTATGGACTAAAAAATGTATCACGATAATTTCTTGGCATTTATCCCGATAACGATAAAAATGATGATTAAAAAAATACCAATTCAACTCCACCTTTGTAACTATAAATCTATCACCACATTCAGTCTTTGGAGCCAAATCACTGCTCTAAAAGATACTAAATACTAAACTACACCAATTACATTGAATTGATAAAAAACTATTAAATGAGTTACACCTGTACTGCAAAACTGGAATGACTCAGATCCTCCATGTTTGTTACACAAACACGTATCAACGGGAATTTATCCTTCTTTCTTTCTTTCTTTCTTTCTTTCTTTCTTTCTTTCTTTCTTTCTTTCTTTCTTTCTTTCTTTCTTTCTTTCTTTCTTTCTTTCTTTCTTTCTTTCTTTCTTTCTTTCTTTCTTTTTGGCTAATTTTTTTCTTTCTTTCTTTTTGGCTAATTTCTTTCTTTCTTTCTTTCTTTCTTTCTTTCTTTCTTTCTTTCTTTCTTTCTTTCTTTCTTTCTTTCTTTCTTTCTTTCTTTCTTTCTTTCTTTCTTTCTTTCTTTCTTTCTTTCTTTCTTTCTTTTTGGCTCATTTTTTTCTTTCTTTCTTTCTTTCTTTCTTTCTGTCTTTCTGGCTAATTTTTTTCTTTCTTTCTTTTTGGCTAACTTTTTTTTCTTTCTTTCTTTCTTTCTTTCTTTCTTTCTTTCTTTCTTTCTTTCTTTCTTTCTTTCTTTCTTTCTTTCTTTCTTTCTTTCTTTCTTTCTTTCTTTCTTTCTTTCTTTCTTTCTTTCTTTCTTTCTTTCTTTCTTTACATCTTTCTTTACATTTCTTTACAATACCTGGAAAAAACAACTAAAACCTTGTTTCTTTCTTTCTTTTTTCTTTTCTGGCTCATTTCCTTCCTTCCTTCCTTCCTTCCTTCCTTCCTTCCTTCCTTCCTTCCTTCCTTCCTTCCTTCCTTCCTTCCTTCCTTCACGTACGTTGTGCGTGGATTTAACACAGAACCATAAATCATCTTTACACAAAAACTTCATCAACAGGAATTTATCGTTTTTACCGTGAGATACAAATTCTTACCGTGGGGAATTTTTTTGACGGTAAATCGTGAACGGTAAAATATCACCCATTCCTAATGTTGAGGATATACGACCTTTAACCTCTTATAAGGTGAGCGTTGAGGGTTGCTGTCTTGTTGCTGTGTGCATGAATATGAGTCCAAAGAGCATCACTGTCCGTCCTCCATCGTTAAAACGTCCCTCGTCACGGAGAGGAACCGGGGCCAATGTTTGTTTTCACGCTAATGGTTTCATCCGACACCAACTGTGAAGAGAATGATGAAACATATGGGACTGAGACGGAGGCCCAGAAGGAACAATCCACTCCCAAACACAATCTGCATACATAAGCAGCTTCCCGGGAAAAAGGTTGCACCCTAAATCTCCAGATTAATCATTTGTGTTAATTTGCCTTGTGGGAAATCAGGAAAGGCCGACACTGTGAGTGATGAGAAGATGTTGCTCTCGTCTTGAATAAATCACTGTCCAAACCAAACTTCATTTTAATCTAAGCAGTACACAATTAATTGATTGTTATGAAACTAATGAAGAGCATCATGCAGAATTTTTGCATCTTCACTGATGTCTCGTCTGTTTCCTCTGATCCTCCTCTTTACTCGTCTCAGTTTACATGTTAGTTAGTTTAATCAAACAAAGCACTTTCGGCGATGATTTCACTTCAAAAGTGCTGTTTGAGAAAAGCAACGTGTGAAAAAAGCTAAAAAAAATCATCTCAAAGATGAAAAATCACAGACAGTTTCCTGGAAAAGAGCACAGTTGTGTGTTTATTGGTGACAGCGAACATAAACACATACATACACACTAGTCCAGCCGCACAACAGCAATCCCCAGAAACACAAGTAAAATGGCCCTTTTTTAAAAAAAAACGTTGGCTTCCAGTCAGACTTCCCGGCGTCGTAGCCGCCAAAGTAGCACGTACATTCCAGAAATACCCAGACTTAGTGATACTTTTCCACCAAACCAGTTCCAGGGCTGGTTCTGGTTCACAACTCGTTTAAACTTGGGAACCAGCTGAGAACTGGTTTGTTTTTCCACATCTCGGGTGCTAAGGGGAGCCACGTCATTACGTCGCTGCTAACGTCAGTTACGTCGCTGCGTTTGCATTGGCGCGTAGCAACAACCATGGACGACCTCGCAGTTGTACAGCTGCTGCTTCTGGCTTTACGCTACTTCATTGTGATCAGAAAACGGCAGATCCAGTGCCCAAAGACAGGCCGCTCCTCCCCAGACCACTGCTGCTTTGCTGCATCCAGATTAATTCTTATTTGAAAATGTCTCCATCTCCCAGTCTTGCTGTTGCCGTGGGTCTGAATAACTCCACCCCCTCCGCTTACGTAAGCGGTTCTTTCCTCTGGACCAGAAAAGAGTTGGTGCTGCCTTGGAACCGAGAGCCAGTTCTTTTTCAGTGGAAACAGAAAACCTGGTTCCAAACTCAGAAAAGGGGAGTGTAGCACCCTATAATGTAATAATTTCCTGAAAATGTAATAACGCCTGAAAATGTAATAAAATTTGCATTTAACTCAATCGAAAATGTAATAACTAATCGAATAATGTAATAACTTGACCAATAATGTAATAAAATATCCTAACAGATATTGTAATATCATTTTTACCAATAATGCAATATCTTATTACATTAATGGGAATTTATTACATTTTTAGGTGTTTCATTTTTTTTTTACAAAACTGCTAATGTAATACTTGACAGATAGTGTAATATACTTCTTCACTTCTTCCGGCTCTTGACGAAGGCGGACGCTTTTCTGCTCCTGTCCCTTATCTATCTGCCCTGCTACTGCTTTTGTTTGTCTTGTCTTCAGAGCCTCTCCCTTTCACTCCTCCGAAACTCTACAATCATGGAATTGATTAACTGGTCTCTCAGCACAATTGACCAAATTTTTGCAACAAGAAGTCAGGGGGTAAGGGAGCCCTCTTGCCCCGATGGGACATTTTTTGCTGGAAACACAATGGATTCCTACAAACATTGGAAACCGTTGTGTTTGGCGATCCTGTCTGTCGAGGACGTTGAAGATGCTTCATAATTGGATTTATGATAGCAGGATTTCTCTTGATCGGAGGAGGGGGATTCCTGGTGTACCGACAAACGCGTAAGTCGTCGACAGCTGTTTTGGCTGTTTCAGAGCTGCTGGACGTGGCTGATGGGATAAGCTCTGCGACCAACACTCAGGGCCCGATTTACTAAGATCCTAAATAAAGAGTACTAAATTGCGTGTGCACTGAAAAAGTTTGCGCGTGCTGTTTGCGTGTGGTTTGCGGGTGATCAACTAAGATTGCGTGCGCAATTGATAACAGGTGCAAACAGCAGTATTTAAATGAGGTGTTGCGTGTCTTAAGGTTTGCGAGCGCAGAGTTGGAGTTAGAAATATTAGTGGAAGAGGCAAATAAACACATTCATGAACTACAGCAAAGAAATTTAAACATTACCAAAAGAAACGCAATATCGGAGAAAACCTGCGATAGAATAAATGCAGTTGGTAACACAAAAAACGGAAAAACGTCTGGTTTTTCATATTTCAATTTTAGGCACAGATCAAAAATACGAAATCGAAAAACGGGCCACAGGGCCGAATTTGATTTTAATATTGAATTGGTCGGGTTTAAGTGACCCGGCGGTGCTCGGCATGATGTGAGGAGAAAAAGACAATCAGACACAGAGCTGGAGAGCGCTTTGATTCATCTATTTATGAGTTAAGTTTTTATTCAGATGTCCACAGTATATTGCAAATATTATATATTATATAGCAAACACTGACAGTAAATGTGTGACAGACGGGACCATCATATGGCCGTCGATTTAACGCAGAACCATAATTCAGGCGAAGCTGCAGTCTCTGCGCTGATCCTGACACAGCGGGTCGGAGCGGATTTGGTCATGATGTTTAACCTGTGTTTTGTGATTAATAAGCACGGGTTTTAATTAAATGTAATTTACGAAGGATGATTTCACGTTCAATAAGATAAGTAATCAATAAAATACAAAGTTTTGGCACAAAGGCTTGGCCTGCTTGTGGGCGAGTGGAGGGGGGCACAATAAGAGAGTTCTCCTAAGGCGAAGAACTAAAGAAAAAGTGGCCTTTAATAAAACTTGTGCAACCATTTTTAAAATAGCATGCAGCAGAATAAAGACTCTCTCTCTGCGTATTCTTTGATTTTGGATGTCGCCTCCTTGCCACAATAACAGCAGTAGCAGATTAGCACCTTCCTTTCGAACGTATTAAATACAGACGCAATCACAATACGCACAATTACTTTCAGGCTTGGTAAATCTCATTGCGCGTGGTAAATGGAGCAATTTGCATCTTCCCTTCCCAGTATTTAGGATTTCTGCCGGGTACGCCCCATATTGATTATTCATCAGGGCAAAAGTACTAACTGAATTGCGTGTGCAATTTTGCGCATTTGAGAGACGCAATCCTCTTTGCACGCCGTTAGTAGATCAGCTCGCACTTTGGTTTGCGGGTGCTGTCAAGTTTGCACAGGTTTTAACACACGCAAACCTTTAGTAAATCGGGCCCTCAGACTTTAATGTTGGGGGAGCAAAGCCGTAAGCTGGATGCGATTCTTGAACAGAATCGCAGGCTAGCAGCGGTCTTTGAGCTCATTGGCAAGATGGAGAAGACCTTGGAGAAGTTGGAAACTCGGCTTGGTGGGAATTGATCACAAATTCGTCTGTTTGGAGTCGCTATTGATGAACCAGAGACTGAAGGCAGACGGAAAATTACTGAGTCTGTCTGTTTGCAATATAATTGTTGATTCTATAATCTGGCCTTGACAGAGCGGTTTTGGCCGATCGCTCTGGTCACAATCTCTCTGGTGGAATGTAAACAAGTGGCTCTGCCCCCACTAGCCCTTCCCTCTCCAGGAACATCTGTGGACCTGTTTTCAGAACTGACTGAGCCGTCTGATAACATCAAGGACATTGGCTGAGGAGCAGCTCTGAGCGAAATTGACGGACTTACCGCTCACACACACTTGCTGATAACCACACCTCCCTCAACTCAACGCCTTCCTTGGCCCCCCCTCTTATCCAACCCCCCCAACACAGTCAACAGGTTTGAGAGCCGCACCACTGGCCGCGGTGTTCACTTGGGGTACTGTGCCGGATCCCCCCCGCCCCTAGAACCACCCCCCACACACACATGTGGAAGCCTTGTGATGATGATGTCAAATTTGTCATGTTGCTTTCTGTGCTGAGGTGTTTTATTGCACTCTCACACTGTGTATTTACACACAGTATGAGGATGCCTTTTTTTTTCTTTTTTTTATTACATTTTCAGGAAATTATTACATTAAAGGGTGCTACAGGGTGGAAAAGGGGTATGAGTGGCCCAAGAATAAACCACGTAAAGTAAAGAAACAGTTAGGAACCTCCCACGGAAAGGTACATTCAAGTAATTTAACCCTAATCGATGCACGAGGAGGCAATCAGTCCTCAACGAACGGCAACAGCAGACGCGTCCTGTGGTTGAGGAACCAATATCCCTCTTTCCAAAACATTAAGAAAACACAACAAGAACAACTGCTCACCAACTCTCCAATCCCTTATTAAGACCTGGAACGATAGCAGAAATCTAATCAGGAGAAAAAGAAGGAAAAATAGTTGGTGATTGTATCGTGGTCTGGGATTTCTCCAGCTTAGATCTTTGTGCCCAAACAAATGATGTCAGCCGACCCCCTGAACATCCTCAGAAAAGCTCTCTGCAACAGTTACCCCTGGTGCATGCTGGGAGGTTTTAGAGCAGCTTTCCAGAGTGTTTAGGTGTCTTTGCATGAATAAATGAATAAAAGAGAGAATAATCCAAGTGTAGTGTCTATCAGACAGATTTGTTTCTATTATTTTTATTGTGCTGCCTCTTTATTTCATCTGCTGTGGTAATATATATACTTTAGTTCATATTTTCGCTGTAATCGCACATGTGTTACCTTTATTATGATACCAGTTTATTCAAATACGCCATTTTAAATTAGGTTTGCCATTTTTCGAGGCAGAATCTCAAGAATAAGCCTCACTGGGGAGGGATTATGCCTGCGAGGCAAACGTGCACGGTAATCACAAAGCCCCCTGAGAATTTCTCTTCCCCGGTGCTTCCTCTTGACAAGTCAAGTCTACTCATTTAGTTGCTACTCAAAGTTACGTGGAAGCGAGGAAAACTTTGTCGGATAGTTGGGCGTCTGGAGGTCGTAAGCTACAACAGAGACGTTCTATAAACTCTACCCCCCACAGCAGGTCCTGAGTCTATTGAGTCCTATGGGAAAAGTGAACGTGAGCACAGATTATTACCAATTCCTTCGCCCCATAGTAACCTAAGTAAATATGGGACCCATTTTTCAAAAGCCACAAACCTTCTGAACATTCTGACACCAAAATGGACATTTTCAGACCGACAAATTAGGAGAAAATGAACTTTGTTTGAGACCTGTCTCTGTCTGAGCAACACACTCACCAGATTTGGCTCTCATAGCTAATAATATATATTTTATATTGCGGCTCTTTAGCTCTTTAGCGCCGCCCTGGTGGCTCCCTGGAGCTTTTTCAAGAATGTTTGACCTTTTTTTTCCTCCTTTTTTTTCGTCTTTTTTTCCTTTTTCCCCCTTTTTTTCTTTTTTGTCTTTTTTTCCTTTTTTTCTCTTGTACTTCAACATTAATCTTGACATTTCGACTTTTTTCTCGAAATTTTTACTTTTTTCTTGACATTCCGGCTTTTTTCACAAAATTTTGTCCATATAAATGAAGTTTAAAACCAAAATAAAACTTGCTTCTTTGCTTAATAATACTTTTATTGTTATTATTGAAGTCTTTTTGGAAGGGAAAAAAGAATATTAGACTGATCCGATGATCTTGTACTGGGTTGATATCAGATAAAGCAGAGCAGATAGAAGGCGGCAGATAAAAGGTAGCAGATAAAAAAAAACGAGCGGCAAAATAAGGTGCAAATATTAAAGTTGTACTGTATCAGAGACGTTCAATAAATAAATGTAGAGTATCTTTGACTGTATCTAGTGTTGTATGTTCCAAAACGTTGTAGGGAGGGGCGGCCACGCCCACTTAGGAGACAGGAAGTGGATACCATTTCATACCATTGGCAGAAACGGTAATGCACTATCTTCTGTATGAAGTATCTTTGGCTACAACCATCGATTTCGTTCTCTACCTCCCCCTTCGATGAACAGAAGAACGGCGCGGCACCAAGGTTAGCCTCCCGCCGGCTCATTCATTAAATTAAATGATTCATTTCCCAGCGAATTTAACCACAACACATGGGCTCGGCAGGTCAAAGCATTGATAGAGAAGATAGAATATAACAAAACAGCCTGATCCCTGTCCCCGTGTAGTGAGGATTTCTTCAATAATTGTCAGGCATTTTTTGGTTCCTTTTTGGTGCTTTATTTTACAATATTTCCATGGGTTTTGTTAGGAAAAGGGTAAACTTGCACTGGCTCTGACCAGAATCAGACAAACTTTTGACTTCACCTCTACCCCAGCTGACTCGGCATATTAATTACCCCTCACACTTTTAACTGGATGAGTCATAGGGGTGTAACGATGCACTAATCTCACGATAACGATACGATATTATAGCAGTATTTTTTTAACAACCTTGAATGAGGAACATATGACTGGAAAAATTGTCTTTTATTTGAAAGACACAAAATACAAAACAATGCTGTGCGTTTGCCCTATTGTTACAGTTTGTAATGCTTTATAACTGTTTAAGTTTTAAAGAGAAAGCCAGGCCAAACATTTTCCACAAACTGAACTAAAAGTAAATGTCAGGTTTGCATTATGCATCTTCAGTTTCATACAAGTAAAAATAATTAGCCACAAACTGAATAGTTTCTCTCATGTATGATTTAACTTTTTTCTTTTCCCGAAATGTAACAACTAAAATTAAATAAATAAATAAAAGTAAATAAATACATACAATTTTACATCATAAAACAGATTGATTCATGCTCACCTTATAAGTGTAAGAGGAGATTTATTTTTGTTAAGAAGGTTATTTTGGTAATTCAGGGTTCATTATTTCATAAATATATTCTTTATATTCTGATGTAAATCAGGGACTATAATGACACTAGTCAGTTTATCTGTAGTGATTAGTCTGTTTTAGATTGGGCGGAGTGATACGCCACAGTACGGCACTAGGTGCTGTGTTGATGTTCTAAAATCCTACACTGTTGAGGGACATTAAAGTACACTGGAACTCAGCAGAAGTTTCCCCGTGTTTATCCTACTCACCACCCCAAAAAGGTTTAATTTAATAAGGTAGGGCTTAACTCTACACCAGCCTTACATAAGTTAAAGTTCAGACCTCAAAACCCTGCGAGAGTCAGGTGATCGGGACCAAAACGGTACTAGTTTCTTCTGAGCGGAGGAAGATTTTGGTCCGCGCGTCGAGGCGCGGTCAGATGCGCGTTACTAGTCAACACAATAGATTAATAATCCAATATCGCGATACAGTTTGTCACCTCCACGACACGTACCGTTACGTTTTTGTATCGCAAAATTTCATGGCACGATATATTGTTACACCCCTAATCATGAATCAATACTACGTCATCAATCTTGAATGGGCTAGTTGAGGTTATGGGACCTGAAGCATGAGCAGATCTCAATAACAACAAATACTCATCCCTCCAGTGTTTCTACACTCTCAGTAGAAGTCTTTCTCAATACTTCCACCGTTTGTTAATCCTTTTGGCCTTTAATCCAATTAAGTCAGTATCTTTCATTGTTCTTATTGGCAACATAGTTAGCCGTTCTCCTGTCAAAAAATGAGCTGGTGTGACAGGGGCAAGGTTTTTATCAGATTCCAGATAAGTGAGGGGTCGACAGTTAATTATGGCCTCCACGTCAACTCAGGTAATTTCTGCCCATTCCCGCGTTTCATCCTCGTCATTATCATCGCTGGGCTGGATGGAGTTTGGTCCAGGAGATGTGATGATGCTCCAGCTGTGGATGTGGATGAGAGGTCACCGGTGCGTTAACCTTTTCTAACTTTTGTAATTTGTTTAATAATGAAAATGAGAATTATATATAAAAATTAGTACCAATTGAAGACCTGAAAATTTGATGCGGACTACTAAATATACAATCTTTAAGCTCCAAGTCTCTATTAGTAAACGATCTGATTACCGAGACCACGAGTGATATTTTTGTTAGTTTATATAGTTAGTTGATGTAGTTTATAGTTTAACCGATATGTAGCTACAGGAGGAAGAGCATGTTAGTTTAAACGAATTGACACCGCCCGGTTATTTCAATTATCGTATTCCTCGAAGCACGGGCTGAGGCGGAGGAGAAGCGGCGATCTATAACTCCAGTATTCAAATAAAATCTAACTCTAAATGCGATTATAATACGTTTGAAAGCCTCATGCTTAGTCTGAAACTCCCGAGCTGGAAATCAGAGAAGCCAGTTTTGTTAGTGGTAGTGTACCGGCCCCCTGCTGGTGCTTAGCTAGAGTTTCTGTCTGAAACCTTCTGGTTTATTGATCAGTACAGACAAAGTCATCACAGTTTACGGACTCCACCTCCGTCAAGATTGTTCTCAATTCTTCAAACCTGAGAAAAGCTTTTGCCAAGATCTTCTTTAAACACATCTTAACGGATCCCTTCCCTTCCTTGCCCATGGCTTTACCAGGTGTCCCATGTCCGGGTCAGCCGTGAACCGAGTTTAGGACGTCCACAGAGGAAAGAAAACAATCCACTGTCCTAATGCAGATATTTATGTACGAGTGTGAGAGAGAGATAAAGAGACAGTAAAGGTTACAGAGCATGAAGGTTGTTTCTATCCCGACCATTAAGTTTATAACGGGTCACTGGTGTCAATTCTTTCTGTTTACATCGATGCTCCTCCCCCCCCCCCACACACACGCACACACACACACACACACACACACACACACACACACACACACACACACACACACGCACACACACACACACACACACACACACACACACACACACACACACACACACATGCACACAGTTGCATCACTCATTGTCAGTTTGGAGAGGTTTCCTTCAGAGCGGAGATATCCGGCAGCTTAGAGCCGCCGCACAGACTCTGACAAAACGATTTCTGACATCAAAGTGAAGCTCTCAGAGGATTCTTAATGAAGTTTCTCCTCTTATTTTCTCCCCAGTTCTTCCTCTCAGTTTTTTTTTGTACTTAAAGGGAAGATTTGCAGAATTTCTCCAACAGGCACAGCTGTGATTATTCAGGGAACAATTCCCTCTCTGTGTTCTTCAGCACCTTTTCTGAGTCAGGTGTGCATTTGTGGGAATGTGCAGAAATTACCTGAGTTAAGCAAATATTTCCTCCCTTCCTGTCTTCAAACGCTGAAGTGCTTCGTGCAGGAGAGAACACAACCAACCAAAGATATGTCACTTTCTGTAATTGCTTATTCCTCTTAAGTTCCCACTTCCCCATCCTTTTTCCTGGATGTTGCTTCCATTCTTATCTAGTCTTCGTTATCGTTTCATCTCTTCCTCCGGTCGGACTTCTCCCATCTATTTGCTGTCCTCCTTCCTCTCCGCTGCTGTTCTTTTGTCTCGTTTTCCTCTGCAAGCCGAGCACAATCTATTCCTGAAGTGCTTTTATCAAACAGGTTTGTGCCAAAGTGCTTTATGGAGATCAGAGAACAACAAATGCAGATAAAAGAAGAGAAGATAAAAGGAAGGAAGTGGCATATCACCAGTAACAAGAACAGATAAGTGTTGGTGTGTTTGCTCGGCTCTGCGGGGGAAGCTGATAACGTCACGGACCTTCCTCATAAAATAAAATGTGTCTTAACAGCTGGAATTGTTGAAATCCAGTCACTATCAGCTGCTTGGAATAAAGACAGTGCATGAAATGTAATGTAATGTAAATACCAAAAATAACTGAATGCATGACAAAACAAAGGGATCGCTTCTCCGTTTTAACCTAAGAAATAAGTTGGCTCCTTTATTGAATTTAACATCTTCGTTAAATATGATTCCCAAACTTTGATTGTTTCTAATCTACATGGGAAACCAGGAGCCGCTGCAGATGAACCGTAAAGCGCAGAAGCAGGTGCCGTTTTCCCAACCTTAACCGTGTCGTTTGGTGACACTAATGAATGAATGCATAGCTTTATTGTCGCCGGTCTGGCGGGGATGCCCCGATACCGATACTGGTATCGGGGGCCGATACTGCTCTCATATACTTGTACTCGCAAAAATCCTCCGATACCACACACCGATACTTCATTGTTGTTGTAGTTACTGGTTAGCGCTGCTATGGGGAGATGTTGAGCCGCCCCGCGGCTCCCTGGGTCAGGCTGCAGCCTGGCTGAGCAGCAGCTCTGTGACTGTAGCCAGCTGTTCCATGTTTCAGTAAATTCTTCCTTAATTATACAAACTGGATGGTTGAGTATTACCCTTACTCATAGGGAACTTTATTAAACACTCCACGTAACTCACAGTACAACATAAACAATCCCATTGTTACATTCCGGTTAGCCGTGTTAGCCGGTTAGCCGCGTTAGCCGCGCCGACAGCCTGCAGTCTGTCTTGCTTCTGTCGTCGTCCCTTATTTTGAAATATGTCCACACTGCTGACGTCCTGCTTACATTAATTGTCACTATCTTGCCTGAAACGGCACTGCCAGTCTCACTCATGTATCACTCTCTATAACCGAACTGTAAGAATGGGATTGTTTCTTCTTCTTCTTCTCTGTTTTATTGGCGGATCGCAACCAGCTTTAAGGTGCATACCGCCACCTACTGTACAAGAGTGTGTAACATCATTTCATTTAGCCTGTTTTTTAAATCCTATTTGATTATGTTGTTTCACACGGACGGCTTCAGGTGAAGCCCTGCACATGCTCAGTTGATGTTCCTGCAACGAGACTAAAGCACGGAGGAAAGACCAGCCGGCTGAGTTTTGTTTAAAATTGAATTTCTATCGCAAATAAAACCTGTCTTCCAATTCATTGCATTTTTCATTGCATTTTTAGCCTAGTTATTTTTGTGGTAGAAGTATCGGATCGGTACTTAGTAACTTAGTAATTATCAGGTATAACCTACTAGTAAACGATGTAATTTTACCTAATTTCAATGAGTAAGTAGCTGTTGAATACATACATAAATTTGAGGTACATTTTACCCATTTTATTTGAGTCTTTCATAGCTTTTATTTCATTCATTATTTCATAATCACTATCTGGAATTAAATCTACCCAAAAAAGTTGTTACCTCAGACTTATTGGGTAAATTCTATAGATTAGTTTTTACAGTGCAGAGCAAAATACCGTGCAGGATGGCTCATACGCTCTCCTGCAGGGGAAAGTAGTGGAACGTGCATGGAGGTGCTGGACGTCACTGTAAAGGCCCTGACACACCAAGCCGACTGTCGGCCGTCAGGCCGTCCATGAGCGTCGGTGCTCGTCTGTCGGGCTAGTTTCCCCGGTGTGTCCCGCACGTCGCCACAGGTCGGCCGCCTGTCGGGAGCTTTTCAGCCGATTCCACATGTTGAATCGGCGTCAGCCGTCAGGTCAAACAACTCACTCTGTGATTGGCTGTTCCCAGAATTTCCCAGAATGCTTTTCGTCGTCATTTGCGGACTGAATAAAAAAAAAACATGGCGGACATTTCTTATTTTTTAGTGAATAAAATCAATATTTTGAGTTAGTTTCTGCATGCGTTTTGATTACATTTCTAGCGAGAAATATATATTTTACTTTTATGTACATTCACTGAGTGAATGTACATAATCACTCGCTTTCCCGTTGTTGCGAAGTCCTTTTCAAACCTCACCAGAATAAAGGCTGATTTATGGTTACACCAACCCAGAGCCTACAGCGTAGGTTACGCGGCGACGCGCGTCATACGCCGTACCCTACGCCGTAGGCTCTGCGTCGATTTAACGTGGAACCATAAATCAGCTCCGGAGCCGGCAGGCAGAAATCCCGAAATTTTCGGAGCAAATTTCTTAACAGGCGTAGCTACAACTGTTAGATTTCATCTATTAAACCAACATTTATCTTCCTAAATGATTTATTTCAGCCAGCGGTAATTCTCCACAGAGCTGCAGGTTTCTCCCAGGGACGACGGCAAGTTGACCTGGCGATCTGAGCTGCTGCTGCGCCCCCGGAACGGCGGCTCTTCTCTGAAAACATTGCAGCAAATTGAAACGCAGACTGCGCAGAACGTATGTGCTAGTCGGCCGTTGGGTGTCGTCTTTGCGGTGTGTCTAGTGCTTCTTTTTTGAGCCCGACCCAGCCCGACACAGGCGACGCGAGGCGACACAGCAGTTGGCCGACAGCGGGCGACGTCGGGTTGGTGTGTCCTCGGCTTAAGGATGGAGAGTGATGTAGTGAGATGTGGTGATATGATGCAAGACGTAGTCCCTGGAAACTTTATTTTGAAATGATTTTGTGCTTTGCATCAACGTAGCTGTGACACACTCTGTTAATGAGGCTCTAAAGCTCATACATATATTCAGTTCATTCTGCAAAAAAGAGCCACAAGAATAATCAGTAGAAAACGATATAGAGATCCAAAAAATCCATAATTCCTTCAGTTAAAATTGTTGAAATTTCATGAATTAGTAGACTATAGTATTCTGCAAATTATGTTTAAAGCTCATAAAAAAACTTTACCAATCAACATTCAGAAAAGATTTGAAAAAAGAGAAAGCAAGTATAACTTAAAAGGAACAGAGATTTAAAAAAAAAACAAGATTCAGGACTAAATTGATGGAACGTTGTGTTTCTGTGAAAGGAATCAGTTTATGGAACAATCTGAATAAAGAAAACAAAGAATCCAAATCAAACATTACATTCAAAAGAACAATTAAAGCCTGTATGTTAAGTAAATATAATGAAATATGTTAGTTAAGTTTGATTGACATACCCATAGACGGCAGTAATTTTATTTTATTTTTGTTTTTTATTTACTTAGCTGTTGTTTTTTTTATTTTTAATTTATGTTATGTGGCAGGGTGGAGGTGCAGCCACTCAGGTGATTGGGCACAGGTGGGCCTCATCAACCTCTCCACCCTGTCTGCCTTGATAAGGACCGGCTGCACAGCAGCAAGAGGGCTCTGCTGAAGGTGCTGGTGTATGTGTGTCTGCAGTGAAGGAGTGAAGGAGTGAATAAACCGGTTCCTGCACAAAACCCTGTGTCCTCTGTCCTGTCGGTCGGCCCCCGTACCACTAGCCCTGCTACATGTTATTTGTGAATTTATTTCTTGGAAAAAGGGGCAGATTAGATAAGATTCTTCTTCTTTCTGCTCCCTTTTCATTCACAATTTATGAACATTTGTATTTGTATTTGTATTGAATTGTTTGTTTTATTTTTTTGAATGAAATAAAGAATAGAATGAAAATGAAATGAAAATGAAGCTCAGACCGTGACATCACAAGTAAATGTAGAGTGAGATGAGCGTCCTGCCAACATCTGCACGTCGGATCCAAAATGACACAAATGTTTTCTTTTCCCAACGGTTCCATTCTTACCCCAAGAGAGAGCTTTCCGCCTACGTGCACACATGTGGTCGGCCCAGATGTGCTTCAGATGAGATATATATATATATATATATATATATATATATATATATATATATAAAATACCCATCGTGAGTCCACGTTCATCCAGCTCCCGTGCAGCAGCCACGGCCAACGGGGCCGGATTGCTGCACCAGAACTGTTGCAGAGGGTTTACAGGCTAAAGGAAATGACCTTAACATAAAGTATTATTACAAATGAGTTAATAATCTGCGTAATAAATATCCGATAACCGTTTCTGTCCATACATTTATCAGTATCTGTGGATTATAGACTCATGCTGCCTCGTGCAGGAAACATTTACTCGGAGACGGCAAAGCACTGGCCTCGGGCTTATTCTTAGACATGATAAGGATCGACTTAATATGCTGAATCCCGAACATTTATCTTACAAAACAAGAGAGCAGCTAGTTACAGAACTGATCCGTCATCCTGGAGGGTTTGAACCCAGACCTTTTCTTTTTAATGTCGGTCCTGACAGCTGCAGTCCAATTATCTGAAACTTGTCACATTTCTTCATCCATCTTCTTCTTCTCAGTCTATCACTTCTCCATCCTTGCATCGGGAAACGCCTTTCCCGCGTGTTGCCCCTTTTCTCCGTCTCCTACAAAAATCTATTTCTTATCAGTTCATCTGCATCTCTGTGACATGGGGAGATGTTTGCTCTCGCTGCGGAGTTAGCCCGTGCTCTTCGTCCGTGCTCTCTCCTTCCCCTTCGCCTCTGCAGCCTCTGTCAAGCCGGTTTGTGTTAATGTCATCACAGATTAAAACATAGAGGCAACCGTGTGTGTGCAGGCCCGGGCATGTGTGTGTGTGCTTGCACACGTAAGTGCACGACTGAAGTGTGTGTGTGTTTTATAAATGCATGTCATCTGCGTGTCCGAGTGTGTGCAGATGTGTGTGTGTTTATGGGGGTGTTTGCATGTGTGCTGCAGTTGCGGCCCTGCAGCTGTGCACTCATGCATGACTGCCGTCGAAGGCTGAAACCCACTGCTATGAAAGACAAACACCAAAATACAACCGCAGACACACAAACATGTTGTCGAGCATAATCAGTCTCCGGTGTAGCTTCATCTTGTCTGACTCAGATCTCCGTCTTTCACATATGTCGTCTCATTTATGTGCTTTTTTTGCTCTGTTAATCAACTACTCTGTAATTTACCAAGAAGCAACGCACTTGCTATAATTCTCATTTTCTTTTTTTTTTTTTTTTTCTTATCTTTTTTACTTTTTGTGAAATGCCCATTGA
Organism: Cololabis saira; assembly: GCF_033807715.1. NCBI lineage: Eukaryota > Metazoa > Chordata > Actinopteri > Beloniformes > Belonidae > Cololabis > Cololabis saira. Next base: position 4,101,453 of record NC_084594.1, read on the forward strand.
TTCTAGAAGATAATTAAAGCTAATTATGGCTTTGCCAAGTAGTGGCAGGACCATATTGCAATTGTCCAATTTTTTTTTTTGCTAGAAAGCTAAAATCCCCGTGCGCAGCAGCGAGTGTACAGCATGACCCCGCTCTGATATGGAAGAAAGAAATCCCCAGAAAATAAAACATGCCCGAAAAAACGAGGAAAAACATAAAAATGATGGCAATATATTAGTATAGAGAAAAGGTTTTCCTTTTCTTCTTCTTCTTCCTCTTCTTTTTATTCCGCATGCTTTTTTTTGTCCGTTAATGTAGCCTGAACCGGAACGTGCACCCACACATAGCGTACATCAACACGTGTGGATCCATCGTGGCCTCTATGGGCATTACTTTTCTCAGTCAAAAGCGTTACCGTGGCAACGCTAGATGCCAAGAAGCGGAAAAAACAAGGTGAAAATTCGGACGCTTATTGGTCGGCCGAACTTTATCGTAGAGACAAATACAAATGCTCCCAGACTCAATTCGCTTCGGACCAAAAGAACTTTTAATCTCATTATGCCAATTATTACAGTTTTTGAGATATTAAACTTTCAATAAAAAAAGACTTTGGATGCTTGTTGCTAGGTAACAGGTTATCGTAGGGACATGATTCAAATGTTTCAAAACTCGCCTTGCTGTGGACTACAACATATTCAAATTTCATGAAGCTGTGATTTACATAAATTTTAAGTCAAAATGCCTTCCTAATTGCCCCATCCCCAGAGGTTTATTAACAACCTTTAAGTCTTTATTAACAACCCTAAACTACTTCTTGGCCATTATTAATCACCCTAAACCACACAACCCCGAAGCTGGGGCTGTGGTTTATTAACAACCCTAAACCACACCCCCTGCGGGGAGCACAGGAATGAATGCAATACAACTGTAAACACCTCAAACTGACATCGAACCACCCCGAACACAACCACTACAGCCCCAAACCAAAGCAGCAAGAGGGGTCGAATGGGCAGTAGGGCATGCCCATATCAAAATTTCCAGAAATTTTCTAGTTTAAGATTATCACTGTCAACATCCATATCAATGTTAAAGGCTGCGTCCCAATTGAACCCCTCGCCCTCGTTTTCTTCACTAACCCTAACTTTTGCGCGTTCCCGTGAAGGTAGTGGTGTCCCAATTCCTCTTTTCACCTAGGGGGAGGGGGCATAACGAGGGCTAGGGGCTGAGAATAGCCCCTTCACATCGAGGGTTTTCAGATGCTGAGTTGGTGAGCGAGGGGGTATGAAAATTTCCCAGAATGCTTTTCGTCGTCATTTGCGGAATGAATAAAAAAAAAAAACATGGCGGACATTTCTTATTTTTTTGTGAATAAAATCAATATTTTGAGTTAGTTTCTGCATAAAAATGCGTTTTGATTACATTTCTCGTTACAAACCAATATTTTACTTTCATAATATTCACTCAGTGAATGTACATAATCCCTTTTTTGTCCATTGTTCGCTTAGATCGCGCCGGAGTAAAGGCTGTTAGGTTACGCCGTAGGCTACGTAAGCTACGCCGTAGGCTACGTAAGCTACGCCGTAGGCTCTGCGTCGATTTGACTCGCCGACCGAAGGCAAACAGGCAGACTCGTCTCAGAGAAATAGAGAGAAATAATCCTGTGACCCGTCAGATTTGTTTTGAATGTTTCTGATATAATAGTTTTCAGAAACCACAAAGTAATCCAGCTGTTATCTGGGTAATTTACACACTTTCAGATAAAAGTTGCCAAAGATCACGCCAGAATAAAGGGATTTATGGTTCTGCGTTACACCAACGCAGAGCCTACGGCGTAGGTTACGTAACCTACGCCGTAGGCTCTGCGTCGATTTAACGCGGACCCAAGCTCCGGAGCCGGCAGACAGAAATCTCGAAACTGAGCCCCGGTTGCGGATCTTAAAGGTTACCTTTATACCTGAAAAAATATTAAAACTTAATAAAGTGCCATAACAGCGCTACAGCTGAAATTAAAACAGCTTTTTGGCTCTCTGCTTCCTGATCAGGGTAGGGATGGAAACGAGGGGTAGGGGGAGAATTGGGACAGGCACCTGGGCCAAGTGCCCTAGATTTCAAGTGCCCTAAAATCTCCCCCTTCTTTTTTCAGACAGAAACTCTAGGTAAGCACCGGCAGGTGGCCGGTACACTACCATTAACAAAACTGTTACCAGCAGGGGGCCGGCACACTACCACTAACAAAACTGGTACCAGCAGGGGGCCGGTATACTACCACTAACAAAACTGGTACCAGCAGGGGGCCGGTATACTACCACTAACAAAACTGGTACCAGCAGGGGGCCGGTATACTACCACTAACAAAACTGGTACCAGCAGGGGGCTGGTACACTACCACTAACAAAACTGGTACCAGCAGGGGGCTGGTACAGTACCACTAACAAAACTGGTACCAGCAGGGGGCTGGTAGACTACCACTAACAAAACTGGTACCAGCAGGGGGCCGGTACACTACCACTAACAAAACAGGTACCAGCAGGAGGCCGGTATACTACCACTAACAAAACTGGCTTCTCTGATTTCCAACTCGGGAGTTTCAGACTAAGCGTGAGGCTTTCGAACGTATTATAATTGCATTTAGAGTTAGATTTTATCTGAATACTAGAGTTATAGATCGCCCGTGCTTCGAGGAATATGATAATTAAAGTAACCGGGCCGCGGCGTTTATTATTTTATTTGCAGCGGGGTTTCTTTATATTTGCAGCGGCGTTTGTTTTTATTTGCAGCGTTTATTTTATTTGCAAAGCATTTATTTGCGGCTGCGTTTATTTTTATTTGAAGCATTTCTTTCATTTGCAGCGGCGTTTGTTTCTGTTTGCAGCGTTACTTTTATTGTCAGCAATGGCGGGTCTCGGCAACGTAAGAAAGGCAACATGACACAGAAGATGAAAGGAAGTCAAAATAAGGCTCAGGACGTCTGCAATACAAATCAGTGAAAAGAAACTGCTCAATATTCTCTGAAATGATCAGAATAAGTTAATCACATGGTTATAATACACCAGATGTGCTTTGATCATGTGCTTTGGGGATCATTCAGATCACAGTAACAGTCAAAGATTTAAATCAAGGCAACATGACATCATGGGTTCTGTCATGCATTTGTGAGTTGCCCTTTGGTTTCCCCGATGTAGTGCAGATGTAGCGCAGTCCTCATGAAAAACAGGGGAGGGACTCAGATTTGACCAATCAAACACGTAACGCGCAGCCTTGAACCTCCTGCCAGGGCAGATAGGAGACCATTGGCACCTTTATCCATGAGACCAAGACCAAGAAAACCACTGACAGTGGACCAGAGGAGAGGATGCCACTGGGTGGAGGGTGAAACGCTCCCAAGTCCGAGCCTTCGAGAGTTCTGGTCATGTGACCGTGCAGAGAGCGCGCCCGCCGATAGGGGGGGACAAACGGGTCTGTTGTCCCGGGCCCAGGGTAGGTTTTTTTTTTTTTTTGTTTATTCTCATTAAATTATGGAATCATTTTTCCAAATGTTTCAAAAAAATAAGAGGAAAATAGAGGCCTCAGAGATTCTCTACACCAATATTTTAAAAAGGGGGTGACGGTGAAGCTGGAATTAATAAAGTCAGCATAGAGCAAGGTAAAAAACAACACAGCCAACGTTTACCAACCTTAACCTAACTGGCTAGCTCTAATGTTAACGTCCATTAGCTTGTATAAAAACCTGAAGAGCAGAGGGAGAGGAGAGGAAGAGGAGAGAAGGAGAGATCTGGGCGCAGGGGGGCCCATCTTAGATTATTTTGTCCGGGGCCCCGGCAGGACTGTCAGCTAGCCTGTAGGGAGAGGCAGTCACTTTTCCCCACCGGTGAAGCCGTTCTGCTTGTGTGAGGCTGAGCATAACAAGGTACCTAGGCAGCAGCAGCAGCAGCAGCAGCAGCAGCAGCCTACTTGACTTTTCACCCCAGCGATGGTGGTGGAGCCGCGGCGTGACAAAGGGCAAAGACAGCCTGACGACACCGCTGTGTGTGAACGATCGTGTGCATGTAAGTCCGTGCACGAAGCTACGGCCCGCTGTAAATCATGCAGCGAAGCGTGTCTCATCGACGTTACATAGTCGTGTAAACAACCACTTGCTGTGGTTTGTGTTTGGACTAATAGTTACAAATAACTGCCTTCCCAGGTCACACGGATTTCCATTAACTGAAATAAGTTAGTGCAGCATCCCCGACTGAATGATGGTTGAACTCTCAAACTGATGGTCAGAGCTGGGTAGTAATGAGTTACATTTACTCCGTTACATTTACTTGAGTAAATGTAGTACTTTTAGGAGTAGTTTTGAATCACTATACTTTGTACTTTTACTTGAGTAGATTTGTGAAGAAGAAACTGTTCCTCTTACTCCGCTACATTAGGCTACGTTGAGCTGTTACTTTTCTTTTATCCCTTTTATCCACGTACGCGTCAATCTCATGACATCACTGGGTGATTCTTTGGGAAAAATGTTTGTTTTTGCATGTTTTGTCACATTTACACAGACTCAAACACACAGAGTTTCTATGAGTTCATGTTTGTTCTAGTTCTGCCTGGTTAAAAAAGAAAAGTACAAAGGCTGGAAATGTTGTGCTACTTGTGCTTAATTTATTTTATTCTGTTATTATTTTATTATTTATTAAAGTACTTACTAAAAAAGAAATAATTTACTTTAAGATTATTTTAATTTAAGCTATTTTTTATTTTTTATTAATTTTAATTTATTTTATTATTTTATTGATTTAATTTTCCTGAAGATGATTATTTTGTACTTTTGTCTGTTTGAATGGTTGTGTTAAAAAATAAATCAGATGTTACTCAACAGTTACTCAGTACTTGAGTAGTTTTTTTTACTTTTACGCAAGTAATTATTTGGATGACTACTTTTTACTTCTACTTGAGTCATATTATTCTGAAGTAACAGTACTTTTACTTGAGTACAATTTTTGGCTCCTCTACCTACCTCTGAGAAAAATCTGCCAGTGGAACAAGATTTTTTTGCTTGTAATAAGAAGATAAATCTTGTCCCACTGGCAGATTTTCTTACTTATTTCAAGTTAAAGTTTACTTGAAACAGGTGAAAATTGTCAAATAAGTTATTTTTCTGGTGATGACTCTAAATGTTGAAATAGCAGTAAAACCACATTCATTGATGAAATGACATAAGGGATGGAAAGGAGGGATGGCAGTTTTACAGGGGGGATGATTTGGACCGTTGTTATTTCAGGGGGGATGCCATCCCCCCTCATCCCCCTCAACTCCAGTCCTGCTCATATGCATAAAAAGCCGCGGTGAGGCAGCTCTCCCTCTCCCTCCTCCCCGGGAGGATGATTGGCAGCGGTTCCAGGACCCCAGACACTGAAATGTGACGGCTGTACCTGATTCCCAAGGTGCCGGCGGCTCCGGCGCGTCTGAGGGCTGCAGAGTTCCACTCAATTTCACCTTTTGCTTCAATTCTTTCTTCCTTTCCGTTCTGTCTCTCTTTCTTGTTTTTTAAATGACACTTTTGGAATTTCACCCGACGTCAGACGTGACCTCTGCATCGCAGTCTGACAGGAGGCTCTGAATTTGAATCTGTGTTCAGCAAACGATTGTGTTTATGGTGCAGCAGCCATCTTCCTCAGGCTCATGCATTTCAACCTTATTTAGCATTTTTTTGTGTGCTTATGTTTGAAATAAAAGATATTAAAAAAAGGAAGAAAAAAGTCAATATTTTATTTTAAGCATATGTAAGTGAGCTGAGCAGTTGCATTCATGGACCATCTTTTACATGAAACAACTCACTTGTTCTTTGTTATGAGATAATGTTAATACCTACAGTATATACAGTAATCCCAATGAAAAAGGACGGCCTCTGTTCTCTGAGAGTGTACTGACCGCCAAAGTTGACTGATAAAGCTCATTTGATGTTGAAATGTGTGCCTTTTAGTATACAGCCATCTGTCATCTTTTGTTTTAAAGGTATAGTCTGTAATGTTGGAGAGCTAGCAAGATTTGAAAGTGGCACCTCCTCTAAGCCCCCCTCCTCCTCTAAGCCCCGCCCCCTCCTCTAAGCCCCGCCCCCTCCTCCCCCTCCCGTCAGCGCTCCGTCCAAAGCCACGCCCCCACAAACTTTGGGGAACGCGCATTTGCAGGAGTCCAGTTTTCCAGGACATTTTGGACAGCACATTTTCAACAAAACTACCCCATGTCTCATTCACCTGTAAGTGAGGCCGGTTTTAGGGGGGGGGCAGGGGTGGGCTGTGCCCACCCAAACGTGCGTCCTGCCCACCCAATCAAAGTTATGGATCCTTTATTTTTTTATAATTTTATTTTTTTATAAATCTAAAAAAATATCCCAGGATATCTGTACCGTTTCTGATTGGGTGGGCACTGCGCATCATTTTTAGACACAACAATGAACGCATACCGCAAAAGTTGTGTCTCAGCGGAGGAAAATGAGCACAACAGAGAAGTTCAGAACAGCAGACAGAGACACACTGAAGCTGATTTATGGTTCCAAGTTACACCAACGCAGAATGGTGCGCGTCGCCGCGTACACTACGCCGTAGGCTACGTGGCTCCAGAGCTTGCAGGGCACCGCAGCGCACCGCCAGCCGCACCGGCGCTCTCCACCCTTGCGGGATGCATCCCCACGGACCCCCATAATGGGGAGGTGGTATTTTTGGCTGCGTTTTCTCATTTTCTTTTTTTTTTTTTTTTATATTTTTATCCTGGTTTTTTCCCCCATTTTATCACCCAGTGCCCCTACCTAAGTGACAATCCTGGGCATTGCTCCCTCTACCAACCCCGGGAGTTCCTGCACTGAGCTCAGGTCTCCTCCTTAACCTGAGGAGTGAGCAGCCGCATCTTTTCACCAGACAGGGTGGGGTTTCTCTGGCCGGTCGTAGCGCGTGGAAGGATCACGTTATTCCGGCCGGATCCTCCCCACCCCATCTGTTCCCCGGTTGGCCAGAGGGGGCATGTATAGCCCAGGACTGCTGCATGTTTTTGTGAGGGTAGCTCACATTAGCTACCCAAGGGAACACGGGGAGAACATACAAACTCCACACAGAAAGATCCTTTCACCAACCCAACCCAGGGGTGTGGGTGCTGAAGTCATGGGGGAACTAACACGCACTTCAGCACCCACAGTGTCTCCGGAATCGAACCCAGGACCTTCTTGCTGTGAGGGGGCTGCATTACCAATTTTCCCCTAAGTTTTCTCATTTTCTGCGCCATTCTTCAGCAAACGTGACTCGAGTGTGTGACGTTTTCCAGATTTTGGACGTGACGAGTGCGAGCATGGGACAGAGGGGGGCGTGGTTCTTTCCCCCCCTGCCAATCCTCTGGTCCTCTTGAACAACTTAACCTCCTGGGAAACACAGAAAAATGCCCTTAAGAACAAGGCTGAACTTAACCTTTGCAGAGATCAATTTAATTATGACGTTATGGCGCTGAAGAATGGTCGCCAACGGTGTTAACCGGAGTCAAATTCATCTTCTAACTTGGCCAATAAAGCTGATTCTGATTCTGAATTATTAAATTCCTCCTTCTTAGAAATGTGATTTTATTGTGACCATAAATAATACTTAACACTACTTAAAACATCATGTTGGATCAACTTAAATACTTCAATTCTGATTTGAGTCGTTTTGACAATTAATGAGTTCATATTACTTCAAAAGGTGTTTTAATGTGGCCAAAATGGTACTTCACCATTCTCAAAACATTGCTTTGAATTAATGTACTTCTGCTAGCAGTTGGCTTTAGTTAACCCTTTTGCTGTCTTTGGGTCAAGGAAGGAGGAAGAGAAGAAGGGAGTAAAGAAGGAAGGAAGGAAGGAAGGAAGGAAGGAAGGAAGGAAGGAAGGAAGGAAGGAAGGAAGGAAGGAAGGAAGGAAGGAAGGAAGGAAAGAAGGGAAAAAAGAATGAAGGAAGGAAGGAAGGAAGGAAGGAAGGAAGGAAGGAAGGAAGGAAGGAAGGAAGGAAGGAAGGAAGGGAAAAAAGAAGGAAGGAAGGAAGGAAGGAAGGAAGGAAGGAAGGAAGGAAGGAAGGAAGGAAGGGAAAAAAGAAGGAAGGAAGGAAGGAAGGAAGGGAAAAAAGAAGGAAGGAAGGAAGGAAGGAAGGAAGGAAGGAAGGAAGGGAAAAAGAAGGAAGGAAGGAAGGAAGGAAGGGAAAAAAGAAGGAAGGAAGGAAGGGAAAAAAGAATGAAGGAAGGAAGGAAGGAAGGAAGGAAGGAAGGAAGGAAGGGAAAAAAGAATGAAGGAAGGAAGGAAGGAAGGAAGGGAAAAAAGAAGGAAGGAAGGAAGGAAGGAAGGAAGGAAGGAAGGAAGGAAGGAAGGAAGGAAGGGAAAAAAGAAGGAAGGAAGGAAGGAAGGAAGGAAGGAAGGAAGGGAAAAAAGAAGGAAGGAAGGAAGGAAGGGAAAAAAGAAGGAAGGAAGGAAGGAAGGAAGGAAAGAAGGGAAAAAGAATGAAGGAAGGAAGGAAGGAAGGAAGGAAGGAAGGAAGGAAGGAAGGGAAAAAAGAAGGAAGGAAGGAAGGAAGGAAGGAAAGGAAAAAACAAGGAAATAATGTACGAGTGGAGAAAAGAAAGAAGGAAAGGAGTAAAGGAGGAAGGAAGGAAGAAGGAACAGGGGTTAAAAATTCTAATGGAAAACGTTAACATATTTTTTTTTTTTTTTTTTTGGAGCATATACAACCTTCTTCTACTGTCACAGTTGTTTGTCTTTAACTAACGTTTGTCTCTTTAAATTTGCAACTAGTGTTGATGATTGATTTACAGTATTTGTTGGTGTATGTGTGTGTGTTTTAGTCTCCTCACGGGGACCATCCTTCCTTCCTTCTTTCCTCCCTTCTTCCTTTTTTTTCCCCTTCCTTCCTTCTTTCCTCCTGCTTTTTCCTCCCTCCCTCCCTCCCTCCCTCCCTCCCTCCCTCCCTCCCTCACTCACTCACTCACTCACTCACTCACTCACTCACTCACTCACTCACTCACTCACTCACTCACTCACTCACTCACTCACTCACTCACTCACTCACTCACTCCATCCATCCATCCATCCATTCCTTAATCCCTTGTCGTTGTTGTTTTTTCTTTCTTTCCTCCCTTCTTTCCTTCCTTCCTTCTTTACTCCCTTCCTCCCTTCCTTCCTTCCTTCCTTCCTTCCTTCCTTCCTTCCTTCCTTCCTTCCTTCCTTCCTTCCTTCCTTCCTCCCTTCCTTTTCTCCCATCCTTCCTTCCTTCTTTTCATTCTTCCTTCCTTCCTTCCTTCTTTCCTCCCTTCTTCTCTTCCTCCTTCCTTGACCCGAAGACAGCACAACGCTTAAGGACTTTCCACCATAAACATTAAAAACGTTTGATATTTGCAATTTCAGATCAGCCCATCCCCAAGTTGTACATAGTGTTGTTTTTGTCAGTCTGTTTCCATTTTAGTTTTAGTCTAGTCTTTGGGTCCAGCTATCATTTTAGTTTTTATTAGTTTTAGTCACGTTCATTCTCCTTTTAGTCGTGTCAAGTTTCAGTCGACTAAAAGTCTGAGCATTTTAGTCTTATTTTAGTCAGAATTGTCCAGGATCATTTTAGTCAAAGATTGTATTTAGCCAAACCCATTTTACAATTCGAACAAGGTTATCTTATTATTATATTATTGTTACCTTATAGACTCAAGAATACATTCATTCCGGGGGTCTGGGCCTCCACAGCCTGAACTCTGAAGTGGTGGTTGATGAACGGACGGACGGATGGATGGATGGATATTCTCTGCTGTTGCATAATTTCAAATTAGTCTGCAGCTGAGCCCAATCTTTAATATATTCTCCCGACTTCCACTTAGTATGTAAATCTTCCTGATATGACGATTCCACATCGGGACCGCCATCTTCCGCTTGTGACTGCTTCTCCACTGGAGCCAGGAGAAGCTTCCTCGTCCTGGCCGACGATCATTTACAGATCAAAGCAGGTATTAAAGGTATAAACTTGTGCATAAGATATCTAATGGCATTTTGTCAGTCGAGGAAATAAAGTCAGGAGTCAAACAAGCTGCATCAAAGAAATAGTTTCAGCTGCCGGCCTGCGCTGGCGCCGTAGATCTGGACATGATACCATTTGCACTAGGGATGGGCGGTATGGACTAAAAAATGTATCACGATCATTTCTGGCATTTATCCCGATAACGATAAAAATGACCATAAAAAAAAATACCAATTCAACTCCACCTTTGTAACTATAAATCTATCACCACATTCAGTCTTTGGAGCCAAATCACTGCTCTAAAAGATACTAAATACTAAACTACACCAATTAAACTGAATTGATAAAAAACAACAGGAATTTTTCTTTCTTTCTTTCTTTCTTTCTTTCAGGCTCATATCTTTTCATCCTTCCTTCCTTCCTTCCTTCCTTCCTTCCTTCCTTCCTTCCTTCCTTCCTTCCTTCCTTCCTTCCTTCCTTCCTTCCTTCCTTCCTTCCTTCCTTCCTTCCTTCCTTCCTTCCTTCCTTCCTTCCTTCCTTCATCGTCGATTTAACGCCCTGACACACCAAGCCGTCGATGAGCGTCGGTGCGTCGGTGCGTCTGTCGGGCTAGTTCCCCCGGTGTGTCCCGCACGTCGCCACAGGTCGGCCTCCGTTTCAGCCGATTCGACATGTCAAATCGGCGTCGGGACGTCGGTCAAACAGCTCACTCTGTGATTGGCTGTTCCCAGAATTTCCCAGAATGCTTTTCGTCGTCATTTGCGGACTGAATTTTACTTTCATAATATTCACTCAGTGAATGTACATAATCACTCGCTTTCTCGTTGTTGCAAAGTCTTTTTCACACCTCGCCAGAATAAAGGCTGATTTATGGTTCCGCGTTACACCAACGCAGAGCCTACGACGTAGGTTACGCGGCGTACGCCGTACCGTACGCCGTACCCTTCGCCGTACCCTACGCCGTAGGTTCTGCGTCGATTTAACGCGGAGCCATAAATCAGCTCCCGAAGCCGGCAGGCAGGCAGAAAATCCTGAAATTTTCTGAGCAAATTTCTTAACAGGCGTAGCTACAACTGTTAGATTTCATCTATTAAACCAACATTTATCTTCCTAAATGATTTATTTCAGCCAGCGGTAATTCTCCACAGAGCTGCAGGTGGTTGTGCCGTCTGGTCTTTGCTGTTTTGTATTGCACTTGTGTTTTCTCAATAAAGCTTTGAAAAAAAAAGCGCTGTCCTCCTCCTTGAGCCCCTGAATACAGACTAGCGCTGCCTGCTGGTATGGAGGGGAATTACCTCTCACGCATGCGCAGAACGTACGTGCTAGTTCGCCGTCGGGTGTCGTATTTGCGGTGTGTCTAGTGAGCTCGACACAGCAGTCGGCAGAGAGCGGGCGACGTTGGGTTGGTGTGTCCTGGGCTTTACACAAAAACGTCATCAATGGGAATTTATCGTTTTTACCACGAGATGACAAAATCTTACCGTGGGGAATTTTTTGGACGGTAAATCGTGAACGGTAAAATATCGCCCATTCCTAATTTGCACTGTTTCACATTGAACAAATCTGGGACTGTAAATTGAAACATTTGGGAGTAATGGCCATGTTCTTCCTCCAAGAGAAGCGCTTAAGGTTACCAGTGGTCATTTTGGGACGTCGACCTTGAAACCATGTCTCCTCATTTATGGACAAAGCTGTTTAAAGGGTTTTTTCTGCAGCTTATAACGTCGTGTTCAAAGGTTTGAAAGTGATTCTGCCGTCAGAAGATCCGTGAGTCACGTGGTTCAAGCCCCATCTTACTTCAGGTGTGCCAAGGATTTAAGGGTAATTTTCCCAGATGTGGAAAGCGTTTGATGCCAAGACGTCCTCATGAGACGTCAGTGCTTGTTTATTTCTGTTTAACTCCTGCTGTGACAGAATTAAGCTCCTGAAATGGATTTGAGGGTTTTTTTTGTGATGAAAGTGCTTCAAATATCGCGTCTCTAACCTCTTCTGTCACATTACCTGCCTCTGACTTTACTCATTATGCTGCAATTACATGCTAAGTGCTTCATTTAGCCTGGAAAGACTTGACAAAAAGGATGAGAGTGAGTGAAACGCTGATACTCGTCCGTGGGAGAGATCTACGATAAGGTTACGGATGCTCGGCTCATCCCGGTTCCTTCTCTGCTGGAATCCCTCGCACGCATTTTAAATCCACTGTTTGTGCTGAATCCCGGGAGATTTTGTTTTTATATCAAACTCAAAGGAGGATTTTCCTTTTGAGACAATCACAGTTTTTACTTTAACGACCCAATATCAGCTTTTTAACCCTGGTGCCGTCTTCGGGTCAAAATGACCTACCGGTAATTCTCCTGTTCCTTCTTTCCTCCTGCTCTCTCCTTCCTTCTCCCTTCCTCTTTTCTACCTTCCTTCCTTCCTTCCTTCCTTCCTTCCTTCCTTCCTTCCTTCCTTCCTTCCTTCCTTCCTTCCTTCCTTCCTTCCTTCCTTCCTTCCTTCTTTTCTCCCTTCCTTCCTTCCTTCCTTCCTTCCTTCCTTCCTTCCTTCCTTCCTTCCTTCTTTTCTCCCTTCCTTCCTTCTTTTCTCCCTTCCTTCCTTCCTTCTTTTCTCCCTTCCTTCCTTCCTTCCTTCCTTCCTTCCTTCCTTCCTTCCTTCCTTCCTTCTTTTCTCCCTCCCTTCCTTCTTTCCTTCCTTCCTTCCTTCCTTCCTTCTTTTCTCCCTTCCTCCCTTCCTCCCTTCCTCCCTTCCTTCCTTCCTTCCTTCCTTCCTTCTTTTCTCCCTCCCTTCCTTCCTTCCTTCCTTCCTTCCTTCTTTTCTCCCTTCCTCCCTTCCTTCCTTCCTTCCTTCCTTCCTTCCTTCCTTCCTTCCTTCTTTTCTCCCTTCCTTCCTTCTTTTCTCCCTTCCTTCCTTCCTTCTTTTCTCCCTTCTTTCCTTCCTTCCTTCCTTCCTTCCTTCCTTCCTTCTTTTCTCCCTTCCTTCCTTCCTTCCTTCCTTCCTTCCTTCCTTCCTTCCTTCCTTCTTTTCTCCCTTCCTTCCTTCTTTTCTCCATTCATTCCTTCCTTCCTTCTTTCTTTACTCCCTTCTTTCCTTCCTTCCTTCTTTTCTCCCTTCCTTCCTTCTTTTCTTCCTTCCTTCCTTCTTTTCTCCCTTCCTTCCTTCCTTCTTTCCTTCCATCCTTCTTTTCTCCATTCCTTCCATCCTTCTTTCCTCCCTTCCTTCTTTCCTTCCTTCCTTCTTTTCTCCCTTCCTTCCTTCTTTTCTTCCTTCCTTCCTTCTTTTCTCCCTTCCTTCCTTCCTTCTTTCCTCCCTTCCTTCCTTCCTTCCTTCCTTCTTTTCTCCCTTCCTTCCTTCTTTTCTCCCTTCCTTCCTTCCTTCCTTCCTTCCTTCCTTCCTTCCTTCCTTCCTTCCTTCCTTCTTTTCTCCCTTCCTTCCTTCTTTTCTCCCTTCCTTCCTTCCTTCCTTCTTTTCTCCCTTCCTTCCTTCCTTCCTTCCTTCCTTCTTTTCTCCCTTCCTTCCTTCCTTCCTTCCTTCCTTCCTTCTTTTCTCCCTTCCTTCCTTCTTTTCTCCATTCATTCTTTCCTTCCTTCCTTCCTTCTTTCTTTACTCCCTTCTTTCCTTCCATCCTTCTTTTCTCCATTCCTTCCTTCCTTCTTTACTCCCTTCTTTTCTCCCTTCCTTCCTTCTTTTCTCCATTCCTTCCTTCCTTCCTTCTTTTCTCCCTTCCTTCCTTCCTTCCTTCCTCCCTTCCTTCCTTCCTCTTTCCTTCCTTCCTTCCTTCTTTCCTTCTTTCTTTTTCCCTTCCTTCCTTCTTTTCTCCTTTCCTTCCTTCTTTCCTCCCTTCCTTCCTTCATCCCTTCCTTCCTTCCTTCCTTCCTTCCTTCCTTCCTTCTTTCTTTTTCCCTTCCTTCCTTCTTTTCTCCCTTCCTTCCTTCTTTTCTCCCTTCCTTCCTTCCTTCTTTTCTCCCTTCTTTCCTTCCTTCCTTCCTTCCTTCCTTCCTTCCTTCCTTCCTTCCTTCCTTCCTTCCTTCCTTCTTTTCTCCCTTCCTTCCTTCCTTCCTTCCTTCCTTCCTTCCTTCCTTCCTTCCTTCTTTTCTCCCTTCCTTCCTTCCTTCCTTCCTTCCTTCCTTCCTTCCTTCCTTCTTTCTTTTCTCCCTTCCTTCCTTCTTTTCTCCCTTCCTTCCTTCCTTCTTTTCTCCCTTCCTTCCTTCCTTCCTTCCTTCCTTCCTTCCTTCCTTCCTTCCTTCCTTCCTTCCTTCCTTCCTTCCTTCCTTCCTTTCTTCTTTTCTCCATTCCTTCCTTCCTTCTTTACTCCCTTCTTTCCTCCCTTCCTTCCTTCTTTTCTCCCTTCCTTCCTTCTTTTCTCCATTCCTTCCTTCCTTCCTTCTTTTCTCCCTTCCTTCCTTCCTTCCTTCCTTCTTTCCTCCCTTCCTTCCTTCCTCTTTCCTTCCTTCCTTCCTTCCTTCTTTACTCCCTTCTTTCTTTCCTTCCTTCCTTCCTTCTTTCCTTCTTTCTTTTTCCCTTCCTTCCTTCTTTTCTCCTTTCCTTCCTTCTTTCCTCCCTTCCTTCCTTCTTTTCTTCCTTCCTTCTTGTCTTCCTTCCTTCATCCCTTCTTTCCTTCCTCCTTTCCTTCCTTCTTTCCTCCCTTCCTTCCTTCCTTCCTTCCTTCCTTCTTGTCTTCCTTCCTTCATCCCTTCTTTTCTCCCTTCCTTCCTTCCTTCTTTTCTCCCTTCCTTCCTTCCTTCCTTCCTTCCTTCCTTCCTTCCTTCCTTCTTTTCTCCCTTCCTTCCTTCCTTCCTTCCTTCCTTCCTTCCTTCCTTCCTTCCTTCTTTTCTCCCTTCCTTCCTTCCTTCCTTCCTTCCTTCTTTTTTTCCTTCTTTCTTTACTCCCTTCTTTCCTTCCATCCTTCTTTTCTCCATTCCTTCCTTCCTTCTTTTCTCCCTTCCTTCCTTCTTTTCTCCATTCCTTCCTTCCTTCCTTCTTTTCTCCCTTCCTTCCTTCCTTCCTTCTTTCCTCCCTTCCTTCCTTCCTCTTTCCTTCCTTCCTTCCTTACTCCCTTCTTTCTTTCCTTCCTTCCTTCCTTCTTTCCTTCTTTCTTTTTCCCTTCCTTCCTTCTTTTCTCCTTTCCTTCCTTCCTTCCTTCCTTCCTTCCTTCCTTCCTCCCTTCCTTCCTTCTTTTCTTCCTTCCTTCTTGTCTTCCTTCCTTCATCCCTTCTTTCCTTCCTTCCTTCCTTCCTTCCTTCCTTCCTTCCTTCCTTCCTTCCTTCCTTCTTTCTTTTTCCCTTCCTTCCTTCTTTTCTCCCTTCCTTCCTTCCTTCTTTTCTCCCTCCCTTTCTCCCTTCCTTCCTTCCTTCCTTCCTTCCTTCCTTCCTTCCTTCCTTCCTTCCTTCCTTCCTTCCTTCCTTCCTTCCTTCCTTCCTTCCTTCCTTCCTTCCTTCTTTTCTCCCTTCCTTCCTTCCTTCTTTCCTCCTTCCTTCTTTTCTCCCTTCTTTCCTCCCTTCCTCCCTTCTTTTCTTCCTTCCTTCTTATCTTCCTCCTTCCTTGACCCAAAGACAGCACAAGGGTTAAGGAAAACCAATGTCAGGATTCTTCAGTTGGAGCTCATATATATGTATATGTGCGTGAACTCTCTACTCGACGTGTTGCCGCGCTGAAGATAACAAAATATTTACAGCCGAGGGAATTAGTTAAACAAGTTTCCAGCCACGAAGGATGTGATTTCCTCTCCTGTTTTACGAGCCGAGTTCCTTCCTCCTCGGAGCGCCGCTTCCTGTCTCTGGTCCCGGGAGTCTTTATGAAGAGGGAAAACAATAATCTAATAAAGGGAAGAAAAATACATGCTGCTAATACCTTCAAAATTGACTAAAAGACTTTTAAAGTGCGTTTATATATATATATATATATATATATATATATATATATATATATATATATATATACAGTTAGGTACATAAATATTTGGACATTGACACAATTTTCAGTACTCCAGCTCTGTACAACACCACAATGGATTTGAAATGAAACAATCAAGATGTGCTTGAAGTGCAGACTCTCAGCTTTAATGTGAGGGTATTTACATCCAAATCAGGTGAACGGTGTAGGAATTACAACACATTTTATATGTGACTTCCACTTTTTCAGGGACCAAAAGTAATTGGACAACTAACATAATCATAAATAAAATTGTCACTTTTTAATATTTTGTTGCAAATCCTTTGCAGTCAATGACAGCCTGAAGTCTGGAACCCATGGACATCACCAGACACTGGGTTTCGTCCCTGGTGATGCTCTGCCAGGCCTCTGCTGCAGCCGTCTTCAGTTCCTGCTTGTTCTTTGGGCATTTTCCTTTCAGTTTTGTCTTCAGCAAGTGAAATGCATGCTCAATCGGATTCAGGTCAGGTGATTGACTTGGCCATTGCAGAACATTCCACTTCTTTGCCTTAAAAAACTCTTTGGTTGCTTTCGCAGTATGCTTCGGGTTATTGTCCATCTGGATTGTGAAGCGCCGTCCAATGAGTTTTGAAGCATTTGGCTGAATATGAGCAGATAATATTGCCCGAAACACTTCAGAATTCATTCTGCTGCTTTTGTCAGCAGTCACATCATCAATAAATATAAGAGATCCAGTTCCACTGGCAGCCATGCATGCCCACGCCATTACACTACCACCACCATGCTTCACTGATGAGGTGGTATGCTTTGGATATTGAGCAGTTCCTTCCCTTCTCCATACTCTTCTCTTTCCATCATTCTGGTACAAGTTGATCTTTGTCTCATCTGTCCATAAGATGTGGTTCCAGAACTGCACAGGCTCTTTTAGATATTTCTTGGCAAACTCTAATCTGCCCTTCCTGTTTTTGAGGCTCACCAATGGTTTACACCTTGTGATGAACCCTCTGTATTTCCTCTGGTGAAGTCTTCTCTTAATTGTTGACTTGGACACAGATACACCTACCTCCTGGAGAGTTTTCTTGATCTGTTCAACTGTTGTGAAGGGGTTTTTCTTGACGAGGGAAAGGATTCATCTGTCATCCACCACACTTGTTTTCCGTGGTCTTCCAGGTCTTTTGGTGTTGCTGAGCTCACCAGTGCGTTCTTTCTTTTTAAGAATGTACCAAACAGTTGATTTGGCCACACCTAATGTTTTTGCTATCTCTCTGATGGGTTTGTTTTGATTTTTCAGCCTAATGATGGCTCGCTTCACTGATAGTGACAGCTCTTTGGACTTCATATTGAGAGATGACCTCACCAGATTCCAAATGAACATACCACACTTGAAATGAACTCTAGGCCTTTTATCTGTTCCTTGTAAATGAAATAACGAGGGAATAACACAAAACTGGCCATGGAACAGCTGAGTAGCCAATTGTCCAATTACTTTTGGTCCCTTAAAAAGTGGAAGTCACATATAAAATGTGTTGTAATTCCTACACCGTTCACCTGATTTGGATGTAAATACCCTCAAATTAAAGCTGAGAGTCTGCACTTCAAGCACATCTTGATTGTTTTGTTTCAAATCCATTGTGGTGTTGTACAGAGCTGGAATACTGAAAATTGTGTCAATGTCCAAATATTTATGTACCTAACTGTATATATATATATATATATATATATATATATATATATATATATATATATATATATTTCTGTGCGTTACATCACTCCTGAGCCCTCTGGGGCCTTAATTAGCATAATAATTAAGCCAGAGCCGTAATGCACCGTTTGTTCGTTTAAGGCTTTCCCTCTGCAGTGGGTTTTGGTGTTTCACTCTCCCAACACAGAGTCCCCACACACACACACACACACACACACACACACACACACACACACACACACACACACACACACACACACACACACACACACACACACACACACACACACACACACACACACACACACACACACACACACACACACACACACACACACACACCTAGCTGGGGTTTTAGCAGCATTTAGACAATGGAAATGAATTAACGGAGAGCTAATTTCTCCCCCGCTCATGAGCGACTGGTTATCAGCAGCGACTTCTGAGACTCCGTGCCCGGCTAAGTGTCTGAATGTGTGCGTGTGCACGTTCCTCTCCTCACTTCCTCATTACATGTAGTGATTGACTCTGCGGAGGAGCAGGTGGAGAGAGAGACGAGGGGGAGGGGGGGGGGGTGTAGATTGCGAAAAGTTTCATTATGAAATTGAGAGTGACGACTCAATCAAAACTAATTTAAAAGCTAATGTTGTCCTTCTTTCCCCTCTCCCACCCTCCCTTCATCCCTTCCTACTTCATCTGCTCTCCCTCCTTACCCAGGATGTTTGCTCTGACTGACATGATTTGTAATGAACAGCAGTGAGGCCGTAATGATCTTCTGGGTAATGAATTGATTAGCATTTTAATAGACGGGAGAGCGGCTCGCCGGGGACTCGGAGTCGGCCGGTTCAGGTTCAGAACGTGTTTGGGATGATTTACATAGAAAGACAATCGAGGCGCCGGAGGAAAGTTATTGGACATTGTGTAAATGATCCTCAGGTAGCCATTTGAAATGTCTGCTAACAGGTGATATCCAGGATCTCTGCACATCCGCGATAGCGACGTGAGGCGTTTTCCTCAAAGCCCTCAAAGTTAAAGCTGCTCTGTGCCCTTCAAATGTTGGAGTTTCGGTTATTGTCAGTTTTCTCTGGCGAACAAACCCACGTTCAGCACAGAATCAGAGTCCGTCTCCTGTCCAGCGTGATACCTCTAACGGCGTTTCTCGTCGAGGTGGTTCCTTGTGCCAACACTCCTGGATCAAACCAACTGATCACCTCTTTCCCTTGGCAGTGTTGTGCATGAACGAGTTCAAATGAACGCGTTCATTGAACACGTTCATTTCTGTGAGAACGTTGAACTGAACGCAACATATTTGCAAATAAAGAACTAGAAAGTGAACTTGTTCATTCTGCAGATCATGAACTGGAATTTGAACTGTTCAGATTATGTGAGTTTCAGCTTCACTGTTTAGGTCCAATTATTACGGAATAATCCTCCTTCTCATTTCAGCAGCGGGCGGCACATTTAAAATACTGGACGAGATGACGAATTCACACTACATTACCCACAATGCAGTGCACACTAGCATAACAACTGGCACCATCTCCATGGCAACGGCGGCCGAGCCCGGTGCATCTTTACATGACCAGTGAAGAGAGAGACGATGCAGACGCAGATGATGATCCTTATCATTATCTGCGGGAATTTTCGTCTCCCAAAAAGTCTGACGGTAAAAATCGAACCTTTCTGTGCAAATTATGTCCACCTGCGCTGAGGAAACAAGTCCCAGCGTTTGCCTCGTCAACTTCACATTTGAAACGTCATGTGGAGTTAAAGCATCCGTCCAGTGTGAGAAAATATCTGCGAGTCCTTAACAATCAAACAAAGTGATCAGGAAAGACTAAGAAGACCCAAAACGACCCCAGTCACTGCTGCTCCTTCAGGGGTTGATTTACCTGCAACAGGTAGACAAACTGATAATGGACTACATTGTTGGAGAATTAAAGCCTCTGAGTAAAATTGAAAAGCCACCAGGACAAAACATGATTGTTTACAGTGAAGAGTTTTAGGATAGGGGGGCGTTTCACTTGTACTTCTCACCTAAAAATATTGAAATAAACTGAATTTTAACTAGTTCAAAATGAAAATGGTGAACTATGAACGTGAACTATTGATTTTTAAACTATGTGAACTGAACTTTGAACTAGTTCATGAGAAGTAGGAACTTGCACAACACTGTCCATTGGCATCCAGGTCCGCCTACGTCTGTCGACGACCCTGTAATCAGGACCAGAAACATCTAAAACTGGCAGGGCAGTGGGACTTAAATGCTTACGTCCATTTGAATCGTCAGTCTCGTTCACTAACTTTTTCTCAACTTCCAGGAGGGAAAACCATCTGGTTTGACAACAGAGCTACATGGCAGGTCTTAGCGGGTATTGAGCTGTTTGTGCTGACAAATGGTGAGCTTGTACGCATCCATGGCTCACAGTTGTTGAGATTTGTTCCCATTTGTCACACTTTGGTTACTTGAGAGAGAGAGAGTGAGGTTGATGCTCAAACAGTTTTGAAAGGTTTGAGACCTCAAACACATGAGTCTCAAGGTTCTCCAAACACCGGTGAAGGGTTCATTTCCAGGTAGAGTTTCATTTCCTCTTCAGGTTGTCACTTACATACTGTAAAACTTCTAATAATGGCCGATTCCCAATTATCCACCGGGTTTAGCAAAATATTTATTATATTAAACATCCCAAATAAAGGCCGGGTCAAACATGGTTTTCCTGGTGGCCAAAACAATATTCTGCCGTTTGCAAATATAGCCGACCTAAACACAAACAAATAATCTTGAACGAATTGAAAAGTGTGTGACTATTTATTTAATTTCAGACTGACCTCACTGATGACGTGAGCGGCTCGTGTATCAAGACACAGATTTCAGCACCACGGACAGCAACACGGCTTCTCACCAGAAATATGATGTTCAATTTAAGTTAAATGTTGTTCAATATGCAAATTAGTGGAGAACGAGGAGTCGGTGCCCAAAGCTGAATTTTCCACCACTCGTTACAGCCAGTCTGCAGTTCATCTAGCCGTTTATGGATGATGTGACACAATTAATAAAGGCAGGTCCCCAAATAAACGCCTGTTTTTGCCTTTATTTGGTGTTCTACGGTACGTTAGTGTTCTCAGGAGATGACAGGAAAGGGAACTCGCAGAAGCCAGAGGACTTTCCTCAGAAAATCTCCCAAATCACTTTCTCCTGTGAGCTCTTCCCGCTCGTATCTGGTCTGGGAAGCTCAAAGTCTCAGAGTTGGGTGATGCATCTTTTAGGGCTTGTTTTGGACCAAAACTTGCAGCTGACTCGCGGCATATTTAATAGTTTTAAGCTGCCCGATCAGAGCAGACCAGAACCCTTGGAAGGGGAGCCTTAAAGAGATTCTGTTCAGGGTAAAGCTGCAAACCAAGTACAAAGATGTGGCTCGTGGATGTTAAAGGAGACGCTGCAAAACTAGGACAAGGGCTGCATAGGTCGTTTAACACGTTTTTTAAAATGCGGTTCGAATCCCGGTCTGTCCCAGTTTGCTGTCGTAGTGTCCTTGGGCAAGACACCTTACCCACCTTTCCCCGTGTGAATGTGCTTGAATGTGTATGAATGTTGGTGGTGGTCGGTTTGGCGCGATATGGCAGCCACGCTTCCGTCAGTGTGCAAGGCAGCTGTGGCTACAAACGTAGCTACCACCACCAGAGAGGATGTGTATGAATGAATAATGATTTCTGTAAAGCTCTGGGTGCCTTGAAGGGCGCTATATAAATCCAAGTCATTATTATTAAAGGTGCAGCGCTGAAACCAGTGATCGGTTCTGATAAGCCAGGGCTCGGCAACCCGCGGCTCTAGCGCCGCTGTAGTGGCTCCTGGAGCTTTTTCAAAAAATGTTTGACGTTTTTTTCCTTCTTTTTTTCCTTTTTTTCCTTTTTCTTTTTTTCCAGTTTTTTTTTCTTTTTTCTTCTTTTTTTCTTCCTTTTTCCTTTCCTTTTTAATCTTGACATTTCGACTTTTTTCTCGAGATTTTGACTTTTTTCTCAACATTTCAACTTTTTTCTCGAGATTGTACTTCAACATTTTTCTCGACATTTTGACTTTTTTCTTGACATTCCAACTTTTTTCTCGACATTTTGACTTTTTTCTCGACATTTCGACTTTTTATGCATAATGAAAAAAAAATCTTCCCCCAGTTATAACTAATATAGAAACATGCAGCATGTGTTGCCTTCATTCTAAGGCTGATACAAGACTTTTCATTTTTTGCGGCTCCAGACATATTTGTTTTTTGTGTTTTTGGTCCAATATGGCTCTTTCAACATTTTGGGTTACCGACCCCTGTGATAAGCGAACAAACCCTGGACACGAGACCCCCCCGACTCATGAAGGACTCGCGTTACGAATCTACAAACTTTTACCTGTTGTTTTCCTCGACTAGTGCTTGAATGTAACCCGGTTGGAATGACTGAACGCTGTTTGTGTGCGAGTGTGTGTGTGTGTGTGTATGTGTGTGTGTGTGTGTGTGTGTGTGTGTGTGTGTGTGTGTGTGTGTGTGTGTGTGTGTGTGTGTGTGCGAGTGTGTGTGTGTGTGTGTGTGTGTGTGTGTGTGTGTGTGTGTGTGTGTGTGTGTGTGTGTGTGTGTGTGTTTTTGTTCCCAGAAGCAGATCAAGGATCAATGAGCTCGTAATTCTCTTTTAATAACTGTAATTCAGTGGCAGCTCTGCTCTGCATCGATGATTGTTGGACTATTGTCCTGAAAGAGGCAGGAAGCAGCGAAATGAGGAGTGGAACAGAAGAAGACGAACGATTCACGGAGCAAATGAGCTGTCATTTCCTGGCTCTTCTTTGTCCCCCTCATCCGTTCAGCAGTGGGTTTTTTTCCCTGTACTTTGATCTCGCTCGTACTCGTGCTAACGCTCCAGTTTTTGTTTTCTGTAACAGAAACTCTGTCCCTCTAAAGCAGGGGTGTCAAATGCGCGGGCCGCGGGCAGCATGCAACTTCTCTCGGGCCGTGACAAAGTAAAACAGTTAAAAAAAAAGTGCTGACTTTTTCGGCGCACTGGCGTAAATATCCGCGCCAATTTTTTAAAATAAATACACTTAATTGTACTGGAAAAATCTCTAAATCACAAAGAAACTCTCTCGGATGTAATAAGAAAGATTTAGCTTTTAATTACATTTCCTATAAAAAGCGAAATATAAAAAAAACATACTTGTTTCTGTTTATCTTTGTAAAATGATATTAAAAGTATCTTATATAGTTTGAAAAAAAATTAGAAATTTCAAGAAAAGATCCTGAAGAAATATATTTTACATAATTAGAGTGTAAACAAAGTGCATATTTCCTTTAAAATTAACTAAACTGATATTGGATTAGATAACAATAGTAAAAAAAAGAATTAGAAAAAAATATTTTCGCACTGTTTTTGTTATTTTGAGCGTGCGGCCCGCAAGAAAAAATTTGGTCAAATCCGGCCCGCCAAGCAAAATGAGTTTGACACCCCTGCTCTAAAGCTCCTACCCAGCGCCTTGGTGTTTCCTCTCAGTCTGGACCAGTCCAGGTTCCAGGTCTGCGTAGGTCGTATCTCCGGATTCCTCTGCGTAGTAAACGATGGAAGCGGCTGAACTGGAGCTTCTGCTGAAACTACTGTAACTGGTCGTTGGTTTTGGAAGGTGTCCTGGTGACCTGGAAACATCCATCCCACTCCAAACGTGTTTATTTTCAGTTTTAGTCATAAATAATATCTAGGGCTGAACGATTTTTGAAAATAATCTACTTGCGATTTTTTTCCTCAATATTGCGATTGCGATTTAATATACGATTATTTTTTTCAAGGTCCTGTTGTCATGTATTTTTCAACTACACAAGCAATAAATCAGTTTCTTTTATAATAATGTCAGATTTAGTCAAAGCACAGATTACAACAATAAAGAAAACAAATCTGTGGTTTTACCTCTTAAACACGTCTGTACACGAGTGTTATGGGTCGTTCTCTCTGAACCCAATCACACGACACCAAACCGGGTTAAACTTTAGCCAAAAAGAGGTGTAGTTTAATAGAAAAACACAGAAAAACTCCCACAGGGAACAAAAAAACCTTCCTCACAGGAAACTCAGAACTTCTTCACAAATAACTAAAAAATCACAGAGAGAAAAAAAACACCAGCAAACTAACAAACAAACCAACAAAGCTCAGAGTTAACAAAACCAACCAGCAATGAACAACTCGCAGCCGCTCTTTAACTTTTCCTTCTGATGAGCTGACGAGCTGCAGGTGGTTTAAGGCCCCGCCTGGCCGAGCCCTAACACTGAGGCCATGGTAGAAACAGTAGGTTACACGCGGACACACGGCACTGTTGACTTTTTTTACCTGCCGGCAACGTGACCAGATCACATGACTGGTCAAATCGCAGCCTTTGTGGTTAGAAAATCTTGTTTTATCACATCGCGATATTATCGCAAATGCAATTAATCGTTCAGCCCTAATAACATCACATAATGCTTTTCTGAACACGTGGGAGACATCTTGAATATCTGTTGTGGTTTGTGTCGCTCTGGTGGGCGTGGTGAGGCAACACCCTCTCAATCACCACACAGCTTAGTTTCCTTCCTAGAAGAACAGCTCAAACATCCAGTAAAGGCATCTCCGTGAACAACTATCTGCTGCTGTCCTGGTGTGAGTAAACTCTTGTCACCGAAAATTACGTCTAAATATCGTCGTCAACGAACCTTTATCACCTGAGGAAAATGAGACTCTCAGGGCTGGTGTGGTGAGGACCCAGATGCAGGAGAGCGAAAGGTTTATTTACAAAAACCAAAAACGCTGATCAAAAAACAGGGATAAAAAAACTTAAAAAACTTGGCAGGACACATGGAGGGAAGCACAGTGCGGAACCACAAGGAGCAAGGGAATGACATGACCAGATTTACACAAGGGGGTAACGAGACACAGGTGCAGACAATCAGGGCAGATGGAAGACAGGCGGGGCAGAACAGAAACACAAACTGGGGGAAATGTCAAACACTGACATAGACGCAATGAAAATGCTGGTCATGTGACGATAACGATAATTAAATGTATAATGCAATATCGTAGAGGAATAAAAACAAGACTAAAATTTAGATTACAAAATAAAAACTCTGCTAAAATGTGTCTTCATTTTCGTTGACCAAAACGAGACGAAATGTTCCAACAAAGATCCTTAATGTCCATGTTTTCAGTAGTTTCTCTGGTTTAATGTCCATGTTTTCAGTAGTTTCTGGTTTAATGTCCATGTTTTCAGTAGTTTCTCTGGTTTAATGTCCATGTTTTCAGTAGTTTCTCTGGTTTAATGTCCATGTTTTCAGTAGTTTCTCTGGTTTAATGTCCATGTTTTCAGTAGTTTCTCTGGTTTAATGTCCATGTTTTCAGTAGTTTCTCTGGTTTAATGTCCATGTTTTCAGTAGTTTCTCTGGTTTAATGTCCATGTTTTCAGTAGTTTCTCTGGTTTAATGTCCATGTTTTCAGTAGTTTCTCTGGTTTAATGTCCATGTTTTCAGTAGTTTCCTCTGGTTTAATGTCCATGTTTTCAGTAGTTTCTCTGGTTTAGTTCTGCTGGGTGACGTTAGTCCTCAATCCCAGTCGCTGCAGCAGGAATCAGATCCAGAATCAGCTGCAGAGTTAGAGGCTGATGCCGTTAACGCAGAGCTCTAGTTAACGTCCATTAAAAACAAAGTTACATAGAGAAACGCGGGGATCTGCTCTGGGGCTGGAGAAGAAGAAGAAGAAAACATCTTTGGAAACACTTTCCTACAGAGACGTGGAAAAGAAAACCCAATGTGTTGTTGAAAAAGAAAAAGACGTGGAGAAATGAGAAAAAATAAATATATTGTAAACTCAAATTAGAGTCTTCTGTATCTGGAATGAATGTATTCTTGACTCTATAACTTAACAATAATGTAATAATAAGATAACCTTGTTTGAATTGTAAAATGGGTTTGGCTAAATACAATCTTTGACTAAAACTACACTGCAAAAACTCAAAATCTTAACAAGAATATTTGTCTTATTTCTAGTTAAAATGTCTAATTTTCAGTCAAAAAATCTCATTACACTTAAAACAAGACTCATTACCACAAAAATAACTTGTTATTTGACAATTTTCACCTGTTTCAAGTAGATTTTCACTTGAAATAAGTAGAAAACTCCAATGGAACAAGATTTATCTTCTTATTACAAGCAAAAAAATCTTGTTCCACTGGCAGATTTTTCTACTTATTTTAAGTGAAAATTTACTTGAAACAGGTGAAAATTGTCAAATAACCAGTTTTTTTTTTTTGTGGTAATGATTCTTGATTTAAGTGTAATGAGAGTTTTTGACTAAAAATGAGACATTTTAACTAGAATTAAGACAAATATTCTTGTTAAGATTTTGAGTTTTTGCAGTGTAGACTAAAATGGTCCTGGACAATTCTGACTAAAATAAGACTAAAATGCTCAGACTTTTAGTCGACTGAAACTTGACACGACTAAAAGGAGAATGAACGTGACTAAAACTAATAAAAACTCAAATGATAGCTGGACCCAAAGACTAGACTAAATCTAAATTGAAACAGGCTGACAGAAACTACAGTAGTCGTGAGCTCAGGAAAGAGAAGAGCAGCTTGCTGCACTTGTCGTAGCAACTATGAAGATGAGCCGCGGTCTGAAAGGACTTTCTGTGCATGATTGCATATCGATCTGGTGCATTTACGGAGATCCACCTGCTCTGAAGGGAACAAGAGAGACGACGTGATGAGCTGCTCCAGAACATTAAAGAGGACGTTTTATTATCCGTCCTCTCATCACTGGAGCATCTCAGCTGCGGCGTCATCAACTCACAGCCGGCTGCAAAGTGAGACGGAGGACGTGCACAGTTTATGCCTGGAGATGATTACGTTGGTCCACTTAAATGTTTCCAGACAACAAAATCAGTCAGCTGAGCATGTGTGGCGTCTGGCTCGCCAATTTAGAAATAAATACAGAAATAAATCATAGGGCACACAATCATGATTCATTAGCAGAGCTGGGTAGAGGAGCCAAAAAATTTACTCAAGTAAAAGTACTGTTACTTCAGAATAATATGACTCAAGTAGAAGTAAAAAGTAGTCATTCAAATAATGACTTGAGTAAAAGTAAAAAAGTACTTGGTGAAAAAACTACTCAAGTACTGAGTAACTGTTGAGTAACGTCTGATTTATTTTTTTAACCCAACCATTCAAACAGACGAAAGTACAAAATAATCATCTTCAGGCAAATTAAATCAATAAAATAATAAAATAAATTAAAATTAATAAAAAATAAAAAAAGCTTAAATTAAAATCTTAAAGTAAATTCAATTAATTTAATAAATAATAAAATAAATACAATAATAAAAGAATAAAAACATAAATTAAGCACAAGTAGCACAAAATTTCAAGCCTTTGTACTTTTCTTTTTTAACCAGAACTAGAACAAACATGAACTCATAGAAACTCTGTGTGTGTTTGAGTCTGTGTAAATGTGACAAAACATGCAAAAACTAACATTTTTCCCAAAGAATAACTCAGTGATGTCATGAGATTGACGCGTACGCGGATAAAAGGGATAAAAGAAAAGTAACAGCTCAACGTAGCCTAATGTAGCGGAGTAAGAGGAACAGTTTCTTCTTCACAAATCTACTCAAGTAAAAGTACAAAGTATAGTGATTCAAAACTACTCCTAAAAGTACAAAATTCACCAAAACTTACTCAACTAAATGTAACGGAGTAAATGTAACTCGTTACTACCCAACTCTGTTCATTAGTTCCTCACTTTGGGCATTGTGATCTGCTCAGAAACACTTGAATACTCAGATAAAGTTTTACAAACCGAGTTGTAGCTGAGACAAGAAACTGGGCTGCTGAAACATGTACCGATGCTACACACAGGCAGGGTGTGATTTGCCGGTGGGGATGGTGGGGATCCCCCCCCCTCTGGTTTACACGTCCTACCCTCTGCTGAATTATTTTTATCCTTGGTGGGGACAAAATGTATCCCCCCCACCCAAAGTATTTTCACCATTACATCGTAATTATTAACAAGTAATAACAACCAAAATACACAGAGTCCGTGTTCATTCTGCTTGTGTGTAATTTTGATACCGAGAGCGAGTCGCGCCCACAGAAAGCAGTTTTATTTTGAAAACTAACTGGATTTTCTTGCATTCCAAAAGTCTGACTTCCGGCCCGCCAAAATAAAAGATACAGTCAGTCAAATGAATGAAAACATGAAAAGAATCCAGAGCAGCATATCCTCATATTTTACAGGATCACAACCAAAAATCCTGAGAAAAAATGCGAAAGAAGATTAAACAAGATGTGACATTGCTGATGGGATGGAGGACAGCAGCATCTCCCCAGCTGAGGTGAGCTCCCATGTTTTCTGTAAAACCGATAAAGAGAAAGAATTTAAAAAAATATTAATTTTGTTTCTTTATTTTTATTTGGCACATTCAAAAACAATATTAGAAGAAAATATTTCTGCAAATGCAGTGGTTCAGTTAATGTTCAAAATAGGCCTACCGCCTACGTTATGTAGCGTAAGTGTAAGGTTTACACAAGAAACAACTTTTCATATAGCCTATACTGTTGGAGCGCTGTTGTGTGGTAATTTTTCTGAATAAAAATATTTCTCAAAATTATCCCCCCTTCTGGTTTTTTTTACAAATCGCACCCTGCCCACAGGTGTACTCCGCCTCTCACCTTTCACTAACACCTACTCATCTCTACTCATCTCAACTCGGCCTGGTTTCTTTTCCACTACAATCCAGCACCTGGAGCAGAAGTAGGAGGTTGAAGTGAAGCTGCTTTGACGTATTTGATTTCCACCTCCTGACTCAGACGTCTGACTCCCAACCCCCCGACCAATCGGGGGCGTGTAGTGTGATGATGTCAGATACAGCCGACTCAGCAGCTTAGAACCTCGGCAGAATAGATACAGAAAAGTATCTACTCTGGACGTCAGACCCCTAGTGGAAAAGCGCAACAACCAAGTCGAACTGAGTAGGTACTAGTGGAAAAGTGCCATAAGAGCCGTTGTTGGCCCCGGGTCCAAGCCCCAGGTGAAGCCTCCTTCAAATCCCTTCTAACCCTTGCGTGAACTTGGTTCCCTGTGTTTGGCACAATGACATAAATTACTGTAAAAGTAAAGAAATGTGGACGTGAGTGGACGTGTTCGCTGTTGGCACTTCTTTTTCTCTCTTGAACTGATAAACTCGAGGTACTCGAGGTATAAAGGGAATGCACATGACGTCACAGATGCGACTTCACAGCGGGTTACGCCCATTGAGTGGCAGAAAGAGCTGCTGTGCGATCGACTGTACTCTACTGAGTTATCGTTTTACAGACTGCCGAAAAATAAGCTTAAGAGAGACAAATGGATCGCTGCAATTCACAGAAACAACTGGATCCAGACACTGTAACGTGGATTTGCGGTTCCCATGTTGTATCAGGTAATGTTAGATTTTTGGGTAGCTAACGTTAAACGGTCAAATCATAAAGTTCAGTGTCCTCATCACTTTAATTTCTACAACAAATCCTGCCTTGAAGTCGGACCAAGCGTCAAGACTTTTGTAAGCCTTCAAGCTTTGCTTCGTGTATTTCCCCGGCATAGAAATTGTCCATGGACCACTGGTTCTTGGTAACTGTACCAAATATTAATGTCCATGGACCACTGGTTCTTCTGATAACTGTACGGGTCACTGTCAAGTCCAACTGCCTTTAAGCCGATAATCGGCTGTTATCTCGTCTTCTCCACTAGTTGCAGCCATTTTTTGCTGATGTTTTGCCACTCAGAGCAAGGAAGGGGGCTGGTCCAGTGGGGAACTGGTGTCAATGCAGACCCTCTATTGCCGTTTCCACATTACAGCGTTTCATATATAGAAAAGATATAAGAAAATGAGAAATAACTTCAATCTGCAGATGTTTGCACATCTGGGCTTGACTCTACTGGCCTCTCTCGTGTCTGATAGCTCACCATGTGACGTTTCTCTGATGACAATGACTTCTCCAAAGTCAGCAAAGATTTTTCAATGGAGCTCTTCCCGCTGACGTGAGCACTCTGCAGCGTGGGATGTGGAATGAGAGCTGATGGCTCTGTAACTCCGGGTATTTTTGTGCGTCTGTGAGTGCCGATCTGTGGGGGGTGGGGGTTCTGTCTGATCGCCAAGCAGCTGAGAGAGATGGCAGCCTGTCTGCCTCTGTTAGCGTCTTTTACTCCTCCAAAGATGCCCTGGCTCCGAGCCTGCAGCTCAGACGTGCACGACCAACACACAGACTTCACTAGCGTTGGAGAGGAGTCAGCTCACACATGCAGAAACCCGTCATTGACAGGACGCACATTAGCACTCGATAGTCATTACAGTGTCTGACAAGCTCGCACATACACAACCAGAGGATCTTTAACGCCCTTATTTACTCGTTTGAAGACGGGGCGATGGCAGGGCTTTTATTGACGGGTTGCTAGGCCCGTTATTGACTTCCAGATGTTCTGGACCGGCACCACACCCATGAAATGTGTTTTTTATTGTTAGTTATGACATTTACAACAACCGGCAGCACGTTTCCAAAATGATGAGTTTATAAGCTACCGATCCAGGCGCTCATGAGAAAGAAAGCTGAAACTCACCACCATCCCTCCCTCCATCTGTCCATCCATCCATCCATCCATCCATCAATACATCCGTCCATCAATCCATCCATCCGTCCATCAATCCATCCATCCATCCATCCATCCATGGATGTATCCATCAATCCTTCTATCCATCCATCCATCCATCCATCTGTCCATCCGTCCGTCCATCCATCCATCCATCCATCCATCCATGGATGTATCCATCAATCCTTCTATCCATCCATCCGTCTGTCCATCCGTCCATCCATCCATGCATCCATCCATCCATCCATCCATCCATCCATCCATCCATCATCCATCCATCATCCATCCATCCATCCATCCATCCATCCATCCGTCTGTCCATCCGTCCATCCATCCATGCATCCATCCATCCATCCATCCATCCATCCATCCATCCATCCATCCATCCATCCATCCATCCATCCATCCATCCATCCATGCATCCATCCATCCATCCATCCATCCATCCATCCATGCATCCATCCATCCATGCATCCATCCATCCATCCATCCATCCATCCATCCATCATCCATCCAACCTTCCATCATCCATCCATCCATCCATCCATCCATCCATCCATCATCCATCCAACCTTCCATCATCCATCCATCCATCCATCCAGCCATCCATCCAACCATGCATCTGTCCATCCATCCATCCATTCCTTAATTCCTTGTTGTTGGTTTTTTTAAATAAATAAATGCCGTGTTTCATTTTCACCAATCACAGTGCTGGAGATAAAAATGTAAAACAACTCCAGTCTAGTTTCATCTGCCTGTTGTTCCAGAAGTCTTGCAAAGCTCATCCGGGTCCTTTCTGAGCCAGCAGAACCTCTGTCCCGGCATCAGGTCCAACAGAACCTGTTCAGCTACCTGCTAATTGTGCTGACGAACTAAAACTAAAACAGAGTGAAGCCTGTCCTGCTCGTCTTAGTGTGTTTCTCTGAGCAAAAGCCACAGGTGGATGTTGGAGTAAGTCTGATGGAACCTCCACCTCTGGGATGATCGGCTGCTGCCGGGAACGGCGTTCTCTACGGTGGCCGACAAGGGCCAGGGTTCTAAGGGCTTCATAACCGCTGATTGATATCACTGTACAACGCTGTACATTACGAGACGTTTCTTTATTATATTTTGACGTTACACCAGACGATACAAGGCTGCACATAATACACATATTTATATAAAGCACCCGTTATAATAGTACATTAAAAAGCCCTCTTATCACAGTCTTCCATAAGATAAACCCTGTCCTTTTTTTCTTTCTGTCATAACAAGCATAACATGTAATGTGCAGCGCTGTATGTTATGGAAGACTGTGATAAGAGGGCTTTTTTATGTACATATGTAACGTTAACAGGTGCTTTATGTCAATCTCTAATGATGATCTTATCTTAATAATATTATGTGCAGCCTCGTCTGGTGTAAAATATAATATACAGTGATATAAACGTCGTATATAAATATGGTTAGATAAAAATCACATTACCGTTCCCGCTGTATGTTTAAACCATGGATGTAAACACTGTGGTTCAGTCAGCAGCGCCCCCTGCAGGTTTGGAACACTTCCGGTTGTAGTGACCGGTTATGAAGCGTTTTTCTTTTGAAGATGGTTTTCTTGTTTTATATCGTTTTGTGCTTTGCATCGTTTCTCTATTTGCAGCGTTTGATGATGCTGCATTTGTCTTTGTTTTTTGCAGCACGTTTTTTTTCATTTGCACCACGTTCCTCTTTTTGTACCTCGTTTTGTGTTTGTGAATTTGAATCGTTTCTGTACTTGAAGCCGTTTTCCTTAACTGAGACGCATTAGGCCGTTGCAGTGCGTTTGGCTCTTGTCGGCCACCGTAGTTCTCACCGTTGTTAGGATATTGGGCATTATAAGGCTCATGCACATCTTCACACACCCTGCATACACTGTTTGTTTATTATTTGGCAGATTGGCACTGGGTCGATACGTCACAAGGGGGCGCGGCTATATAACGTCATCACCCGCTGACGAGGAAAGAATTGTTTGAACCAGGTGGCGGCTGGCGTGTTTTGTGTGGTATGCGGGTCGGGAGTCACTGACGTTACGATTCACACGGAGGCCAATACTCAACCGGTAGCTGATAGTTGTGCACACGGTGAGAGGAGCGGAGCTTCGTGTATGGAATGTTATTATGACTGAGACGCGTGCGGCATCGGAGACGTGCAGCGACAGAGAGATGGACATATGACGAAAAACATAAAAAACTCCTACGGGAAAAAAAAAGGATAAAACTGAAAACGTAATAAAAAGAATCCGGAGCGGGATTGGATACCCGCATCTGAACTGAACCTAACCAGCACCTCGCTTCGGCTGCGCCGGCCAACGACTGTGCTGGCCGTTGCCAGCAGGTGAGTGGACAGGTTCTGTTATTGTGGAACGGTGCCGGGTTTTTGTTGTTTATTTTAGTTTGACACGCACACACACACACATACATACATTTCAGGTCAGGGTTATGTCCTACTTAACGGGGTAGTAGGTTTTAACTTGTGACAGATGGGGGCTCGTCCTTACTGAACCTTTTGTTTTACTCCCTACTTTACTTTACTAACGTAGTTAAGATTAGTGCAGTAATCATGGAGGAAGAATTTGAACCCCAGCAGTTTTTGGAGAAAACACCCAGGCTTAGTGAGTGGTATGACCTAAAAAAGGAGCAGTTACGGGAAGTGGCAGAGTACTTAGAAGTGGAGTTAACGCCTGATGTGAAGAAGGGGCAAATGGTGGAGATATTGGTAAAGCGAGTGGGTGGAGAGCCGCTTGATAATGCCACTCGGCAGCAGATGTCATCAGTTGAGGTACAGCGGGTGACGCTTGAGCAAATGAAAGTTAAAGAGAACGCAGAGACAGAGCGTGAGCTTGCTCGTATTGCATTGGAAAAAGAGAAATTGAGGGTGCAATTGGAAATAAAGAAAATGGAGTATGAAGGAGCTAAAAGTAAAAGGGAATTTGATGTAGGGCGTAATATATGCCTTGTGCCTAAATTCTGTGAGCAAGAGGTGGATTTATTTTTTTTGTCATTTGAAAAGGTGGCAAACAGTTTAAAGTGGCCCTCAGCATATTGGTCTCTGCTGGCTCAAAGCGCATTTACAGGAAGAGCTCAAGAGGTGTATGCAGCTCTAGATGAGGAGAAGTCGGCTGACTATCAGATGGTGAAGAGAGTGGTGTTGGGTGCTTATGAGTTGGTACCTGAATCCTATCGCCAGAGATTTCGGGGGTTGCAGAGGAAAGTGGGGGAGTCACATTTGGAGTTTGCTAGACAAAAGGAGATGGCGTTTGATAGGTGGTGCCGTGCCCAAAATGTGAATGAGGATTATGGTAGGCTAAGGCAGCTTATTTTGACTGAAGAGTTTAAAAATAGTGTGCCCCCAGGGATGAGGACTCATTTGGAGGACCACAAAGTGGATAATTTACAGAAAGCGGCCATATTGGCAGATGAGTTTGAATTGTCGCATAGGACAAGTTTTGGTAATGCAAGAAATAGTGGCTATCCAGGAGCACAGGAGGATGGTGGAGCATCCGTGAGCAGGGACTCCCGAATAGGGGGGAAAGTGAGGAATGACAGGCCAGGAGTACCTCCGGGAATGCCATCGGGGCCAACTTGTCATTATTGTCGAAAAAAAGGACACATAAAAGCGGAGTGTTGGAAATTGCAAAATGACACGGGAAGAGACGGTGGAGTAAAACCAGTCGGGTTGGTGTCCACAGGTCAGGAGTTGGCGGAGATAATGGACAGGGAGGAAGAATGTGGAATAAAACCAGTGGGGTTGGTGTCCACAAGCCCAGGGAAGAGGAAGGAGAAGGACAAGGTTTTTGAAATGTACAAAAAGTTTATTTCGGAAGGATCAGTTGTAGTGGATGGGGAAGAGAGTCCTGTGGTGGTGCTGCGAGACACAGGCGCCAGTCAGTCGCTATTGCTTGGAAAGGCTGGAGAGTTTAAGGGGACATTTCTCCATACTTATGCCCTTATTAAAGGGGTTGGAGGGGAGTTTATGTCTGTCCCTATTTACCAAATGACATTGAGGTCTAAGGTGGTGAGCGGGCTGGTGTCGGTGGGGGTGGTCACCAGTTTGCCAGTACCAGGGGTAGACTTGATTCTGGGTAACGATTTAGCTGGAGATAAGGTGTATGCTGATCCAGAGATCACTACTACTCCAGCTGTGTCAAGGGAGACTGAGGGGTTACAGGTCAAATTCCCGGGAATTTTCCCCGCTTGTGTGGTGACACGAGCCCAGGCTCGAGTGGTGGCGGAGGCAAAGGGGGAAGATGACGCAGTGGGGGCTCCGAGTAGCCTGTCCAGTGTTTTCTTTGCAGAGGTGGAGAGTTCTATTAAGACGTTGACGCATGGTGCTTTGGTGGCGGCCCAGCAGGAGGACCCAGTGGTTAAGAAACTGTATGACAGTGCGATAAAACAGGAGGAAATGGTAAATGAGACAGAGGGATTTTACCTAAACAACAATGTGCTTATGAGGAAATGGAGGGCTAGGGAGTGTCCAGCTGATCAGGAGTGGAAGGTATTGCATCAGGTGGTACTTCCTCCCTGTTACCGAGAAGACATCCTTAAGTTGGCTCATGATGTCCCGACCGCTGGGCATTTAGGCATTAGGAAGACGCAGGCCAAGGTCCAGCAGCATTTTTACTGGCCAAAAATGCATAAGGATATTGTTAACTTCTGTAGATCGTGTCATGCATGCCAGGTGGGAGGGAAACCAAATCAGGTTATTCCCAAGGCGCCACTTATTCCGATACCTGCTTTTGAGGAGCCATTTACTAGGGTGTTGATTGACTGTGTAGGACCACTGCCGAAAACAAAAAGGGGGCATCAGTATTTGCTCACCATTATGGATGTGGCTACAAGGTATCCAGAGGGGATTCCCCTAAGGAATATCAAAGCGAAAACGGTGTTGGATGCATTACTGAAGTTCTTCACCCAGTATGGGTTGGCTCAGGAGGTCCAGTCCGATCAAGGTAGTAACTTCATGTCGGGGGTTTTCCAAGAAGTTATGTATGAATTGGGTATAAAGCAGTTGAAGTCATCTATTTACCACCCAGAGTCTCAGGGTGCCCTCGAGAGGCATCATCAGACATTGAAGACAATGATCAGGACATACTGTGTTGAGGACCCAGGTGACTGGGACAGAGGGATCCCTTTCCTGTTATTTGCAGCCAGGGATGCGGTGAATGAGTCAACCGGCTTTAGCCCATTTGAGCTGGTTTTTGGGCATGAAGTACGGGGTCCTTTGAAGTTGGTGAAGGAGAAGTTTCTTGGACAAGAGATGGAGGTGAACATCTTGGATTATGTGTCACAGTTTAAGGCCAGACTGAGAGCAGCTTGTGGGATTGCTGGAGAGCATTTGAAGGGGGCCCAAGAGAAAATGAAGGCTACATATGACAAGTGCGTGCAGGAGCGTAGTTTTAAGGAGGGGGATGTAGTGTTGGTATTGTTGCCAGTTAGTGGAGATCCTTTACATGCTCGATTTAGTGGACCCTATGTGATTGGGGAGAGGATCAGTGATGTGAATTATGTGGTTAATACCCCGGATAGACGGAAGAAGAAACGGTTATGTCACATTAATATGCTGAAAGCATATCATGGAAGGGGGGAGAAGCCAGTGGTAGCTCTTACTACAGAATCCTTAACTCCAGGCGAGAGTGACACCGAGGACGATGGCACAGGGAGTTTGGGGCCAGTGGAGGTTCGCTTGACAAATAGCGAGGTGATTGCCAAGGGGGGGCAGCTGGTAGAACATCTGCAGCCGAGTCAAGGTAATGAAGTGCATGCTTTGGTCCAGCAGTTTCCGTCTGTGTTTGCAGATACTCCTGGTTTCACCTCTGAATATATCCATGATATAGAACTGGTCGGGGAAGCAAGGCCTATTAAGCAACATCCATATAGGTTAAATCCTCTGAAAATGGTTATTGTTAGGGACGAAATAGCATACATGCTAGAGCATGGTATTATTAAACCTAGCAGTAGTGACTGGAGCTCTCCTATTGTACTGGTCCCTAAACCAGATGGGAGTACTAGAATGTGTGTGGATTATAGAAAAGTGAATGCAGTGACGAAAGCAGATTCTTATCCTATTCCTCGGATTGAAGACTGTATTGATAAGATCGGGTCCGCCAAATATGTGTCCAAATTTGACTTACTAAAAGGGTACTGGCAAGTGCCGCTGTCGGAACGGGCAGGGGAGATTTCAGCATTTGTGACTCCGGAGGGCCTGTACCAGTTCCGGGTCCTTCCATTTGGGTTGAGAAATGCCCCTGCGTGTTTCCAGCGGTTGATGAGTCAAGTCACTCGAGGCTTGACAAACTGTGTGACCTATATTGATGATGTGGTTCTGTACCATGATACTTGGGAAGAACACATAGCCCAGTTAAAAGAGTTCTTTGTGCGACTGGCTGAAGTCAACCTAGTCATTAATTTGGCAAAAAGTGAGATTGGCAAGGCCCAGGTGACTTATTTGGGGCACGTAGTGGGACGTGGGCAGGTCCGTCCTCGTGCTGCCAAGGTGCAAGTCATCGATGGACTTCCGGTGCCCCAGACTAAGAGACAGTTGATGAGGGTGATGGGAATGTGTGGATTCTATCGGAAATTTGTCCGTAATTTTGCTGCAATAACAGAACCACTTACAAATCTCCTAAAGAAAACTGTGAAATATGCGTGGAGTGAGCAGTGTCAGAGAGCGTTTGAGCAACTGAAGGCCATTTTAACCTGTCAGCCTGTATTACATGCTCCCGATTTTGGGAAACCATTTAAATTGGCGGTGGATGCGTGTGATGTGGGAATTGGCGGAGTGCTCATGCAGGAGAACAGTAGTGGGATGGATATGCCAGTGGCTTATTACTCTAAGAAATTAAATCGCCACCAAAAACGTTACTCCACCATAGAGAAGGAAGGGTTAGCCTTGGTGTTAGGGTTGCAGCATTTTGAAATTTACGTGACTAACGGCTGCGGTGAGGTTGTGGTCTACACTGATCACAATCCATTGGTGTTCATTGAAAAGTTCAAAACAAAGAACCAGAGGCTTTTCCGCTGGAGTCTAGTTCTGCAGCAATACAACCTAGCTATACAGCATGTGGCAGGGAAGGATAATGTCATTGCAGACACACTTTCTAGGGCAGCGGAGTGAGGAGTCGTTAGGTTGGGTAGTGGGGTTAGAAAGAGCAAGTGTAGCTGCAGAGTGGGAAAAAGAAAAAAAAAACTTTTTTTTTTCTTTTTTTTTTATGGGGGGAGATGTTAGGATATTGGGCATTATAAGGCTCATGCACATCTTCACACACCCTGCATACACTGTTTGTTTATTATTTGGCAGATTGGCACTGGGTCGATACGTCACAAGGGGGCGCGGCTATATAACGTCATCACCCGCTGACGAGGAAAGAATTGTTTGAACCAGGTGGCGGCTGGCGTGTTTTGTGTGGTATGCGGGTCGGGAGTCACTGACGTTACGATTCACACGGAGGCCAATACTCAACCGGTAGCTGATAGTTGTGCACACGGTGAGAGGAGCGGAGCTTCGTGTATGGAATGTTATTATGACTGAGACGCGTGCGGCATCGGAGACGTGCAGCGACAGAGAGATGGACATATGACGAAAAACATAAAAAACTCCTACGGGAAAAAAAAAGGATAAAACTGAAAACGTAATAAAAAGAATCCGGAGCGGGATTGGATACCCGCATCTGAACTGAACCTAACCAGCACCTCGCTTCGGCTGCGCCGGCCAACGACTGTGCTGGCCGTTGCCAGCAGGTGAGTGGACAGGTTCTGTTATTGTGGAACGGTGCCGGGTTTTTGTTGTTTATTTTAGTTTGACACGCACACACACACACATACATACATTTCAGGTCAGGGTTATGTCCTACTTAACGGGGTAGTAGGTTTTAACTTGTGACACCGTGGAATGATGAACTTGTTGATTGGAAAGAGTTTCATAATTGCTTCCAGATTAATGTGCATCAGCTATTGCTTCTCTAACACCACTGCTGATGCCTTTCCTGCCTGGCATTGCATGAACACACACCTGAATGCTCCTGAGGAATTCCTTTTTTTGCTGTTTTACACATACGGATGATCAGTCCTAACTAGCAGCATCTCTCTCTCTCTCTTTCTCACACACACACGCACCGTGGGATTAAAAAGAAAGGATTAAAAACGGATTAACAATGAACTTCTGCATACGACGTACTCGGTCCGGCCGCTGAGCCGACAACAGTCGGACAGCGTCCATCTCTCGAGCCACCACCACCTCCTCCGTTCCCAGACGTATGTGGACTGTTGTTAAGAGGACAGGCAACGCCACACCTTCACTCATCACTCAACACTCTCCACATCCCTGTCTCAACTTTTTAAAGAGATTTTCCGGTGAGGTTCTCTCATCTTTCTGAAGACGGTACATTTCCTTACGCTTGATAAGTTTTCTATGTTCTCCTGTAAATAAGAGGTATGGGTTTATGAGATCTGCAGGTCACTGCATGAAGTTTTTATTTCCATTTTACGTCGTTTCCCAGCTTTCATCAATCAACGTTAGTGCGTGATGTGTTTACTTTACTGGAAGAAAAAATAAAACCTGAGCCTGATCTGCTGGCCGCTGGTCGCAGCCAGTCGAGCCGAAAATGGTCTCGTTCCAGTCACCAGGCTCCCTCCCTCCTCCCTGGGAGGATGGGGGGGCGGTTGTCAGTGTCCCGTTGACCGTTGGAGAAGGAAATAGCAGGATCACCTTCAGGTAATCATGATGTTAGCTCCCCCCACTGCAGCCAGCGCTGCAGCAGCGGTCCCGCCACACTCCGCATGCAAGTGTCCTGGAACCAAAGCTTCAGACTTCAGCATCCTGGCTCTGCAGCAGTGAGGTGTGTGTGTGCGAGTGTGTGTGTGTGTGTGGAGACAGAGATTGATGATGCAAAGCACATTCATAAAGAAAATGAAAAGGGAAAATGTGTTTGGACGTGTAAGTCATAAGCAGAGAAACAAAGAAGCAGGTGACTCTCAGTTTGAGCAGGAAAGACGGTGTGAATCTAAGACAATATGAGAAGAAGGATGGGGGGAACTGGGGATTGTGTGTGTGTGTGTGTGTGTGTGTCGTCTCTGCAGAGGAGGGATAACCTCCTTCCTTACTTCCCTGAATAGGATTCAGTCAACTAGAGCTTATCACGCACACACACACACACGCACACACACCCTCACACTAACAAAACTGTTTTTTTACACACTCTCCTTGCCTGTCTTTAACTGAACTGCCCTTTCTTTTGCCACTGCTTCTAACACACTGACTTCCCGCCTCCAACACACACATATTCAGCCAGCTATCATGATTTTCTTTTTTTTAACCCTGACCTAAACCTTATCTTTAAACCCAACAGTTATCATTTTACATGTGACCTTAGCCGAATGTCCCTCGTAACTTATCCCTAACCAGGACACCGGTTATGGCGTTCTGCCTCATTAGATCTGGGCTTTGGTCCCTATAAGGATCACTGGTCCCCACAAAGTCAATAATCACGTCAGGTCCCCGGAAGGTGGCAGAAACAAGATCACACACACACACACACACAAACACACACACTCAAAGGATTTGGCGTGGAATAGTGCTGCAGTGTCGGGGTGCTGATGTCAGGCCTCTTGCAGGTGGGGTTGCAGACAAAACGACACGCTCAGAAACACACACAAAGTCAAGTTACATTATTGCATCTACATGCGTATTTACCTGCATGCATGCACCAGCATTTGTGATAAATCTCTCTCCCTCTCGCTCTCATTCACACACAAAACACAAACACACATGCACGCACACAACATGCAGAGTATGCAGCAATAAAAAAGAAGTCTTCCTTCGGGATTAGTCGTGGTAATATCTCTACAAAGCACTTGGAAATGGAAAGCTCTTCTGAGGGAAACTTACCGTGAACACTTTCTCCACCAGAAAATCACTCTTTCCCCAGTGGATGCAAACCCACACTGAGGGAGGGAGGCAGTGACATGCCTCTGTGCTCGCCATGGAGAACTTTCACAGCAAATTCCAGCTGAAAAATGACTCAATGAATCACAGTTTGGATGAAAATATGGAACCTTATTGTCATTATTATTATTATTATAAGCTTTTCAAGAGGCTTATTTGCTTACTTAGGCGCCTCTTAAACACAGAGATATCCCCCACTGGAATAATTGACATTTCTTATCTCAGTTTTGTTTTTGGATTACTGTATTTTTCAGATTACTGCAAGAGGATATCAGGGCATTAACAGCACACGAGTTAGAGCTCGATGCCTGTTTAGACAACCTGGATAAAGGTTTCCACCAATTTGCACATTATTTTGTGGTAAGCTAGTAAAAGAAGGAGAAGATGATAACGGTATCCCAGGGAAATAAGTCTTTCATCATTTTACCAGGAGATGAAAAGGGGGCGGGGTGAAAACGAAGGATAAGGTTGGTCTAATTGAAATGCAAACCACTAAACAGACTGTAACCGCAATGAGATTGCAGAATTTAATTTCACCATGAGCGAATAATGGGATGTAAAGGAAAAGTAAGAGAAAGGGCATGAGTTTTTTTCCCCTCACAGCGCGGCCCTCATTACCATAAGGAGAGAGAACCAAATGAAACTTGAGACTGACACATCATTTACATGCAAAACTGGTAAAATTACCGCAACCTGATGCAGGATTTAAAAACATCCAGATATGAAAAAATGAATTACAAAAACAACATTTTCACCTCAATGAAATGCAAAACTTTGACAAAACAAACTGATGGTTTTGTGTAGAGAGAGAGATTGTTCTAGGATTCACAGATAGATAATACAGAACACATTAGTATTCAAAGTTAGAAGTGGAAAAATAGTATTTTTTTTGTCCTTGGAAGCATATTTTAAGATCTGTGACTCTGACATTCTGATTTTGGTTTGACATGACACAATCCCGTTACTTGTGTACCCCTGTCATAATTTTGGATTTATACGACATTCTTGCTTTGGTTCAACATGGCTGACAGAGCTGAGACAGGATGACCAAGTCATTTTTAATTTAATTGCATCTCAGGGCTTATGAGAGTTGTTCAAATTGAAAATCCTTTGATTTGTAGGTTTATGAAGTCATTTTTGAGTTCTGTTGCA
This sequence comes from Cololabis saira, assembly GCF_033807715.1. Lineage (NCBI taxonomy): Eukaryota > Metazoa > Chordata > Actinopteri > Beloniformes > Belonidae > Cololabis > Cololabis saira. Next base: position 4,142,779 of record NC_084594.1, read on the forward strand.
TCGAAATGGCAGTTTTGCGTCTTTCTTGGGAGGTGTTGAGCAGCTTGATGCGGACATGTCGATTGTTCTGGTAATTGTGGTATGCCGAGCTACGGTCGCCTCAACGAATGCCAATGAGACGGAGACAGAAGGTGATTCACTTTGTTGGACCTCACAGGGCAATCAATCATAACTAATGACAGATGTTAGCGTCTGTCTCACTGGTGCTTCACTGTGGCTGAGTTTGAATGAATTGAGATATTCTTTTTTCTGACTTTTCCTTTTAGGGGTCACAGCGAATGATGATCCGTTTCCATCTCTCCCTGCCTTCTGCATCTTCTGTCATCCAATCGACTGCACGTCTTTCATCACATCTAGAAGTTTTCTCATTGGTCTTCCTCTGTTTTCTCCGTCATCCTTGCTCCAGCATATTCACTATCCCTCCTATCTTTGTCAGGACTGTCTCAATCCACCTTCTCTTACGTTAAGTCCAAGCGACGTAACCCTGGCTGTCTCCCTGTTGAGCCCGTTTTAAATCTCATCCATTGTAATCACTGCCGTGGAAACATCTTTATCTCTGGTACCTCCAGCTCTGCTTCTCATCTGTTGGTCAGAGCTGCTGCTTCCAAGCCAATACTTAAGGGCTGGTCTGTTCACTGTCTTATAAACCTTTCTCTTTACTCTTGTTGCTACTTTTCTTTTTTTTACGATTAAACTTTTTTATTGTCTCATTTTTGTTATTGACTCATTATATATAATGAGTCTTACGCGCGTGTGAAACCTTTACGCGTGCGCGTGGTTCCGCGCTAAAACGACGCAGAGCCTACGGCGTAGGGTACGCGGCGACGCACACCTACGCCGTAGGCTCTGCGTTGGTGTGACGCGGAACCATAAATCAGCCTTAAAGGTTTCACGCGCCCGTAAAACTCATTATATATATTAAAAAAATCTGTGTCTCTTTAGGGGCTCCATACCTTAACCACTTCTTTTTTTTCTGCACCATCTGTCCGTGGCACTCACGGCGTTTAGCGCAGCAACAGCGTGCTGCCACTCACTTGCTTTATTTTATACTATTTATATACTTTTTCCACTTTTACTGTGACCACCAAATAATGTTGTTTTCCTGTCCTCCACCTCATCCACAACATCTCCATCTCAGTCTCCGTAAAATTCATTGGCACGGTGCCTCGACACGTCTCATTCATCCTGACGCGCAGCGGAAACAGACTGCAGCCGCTGCACATGCTCAGCAGGATCATTAAAATGCAAAAACAGTCATGAACTACTTTGCATTGCCCATTTATGGTATGAAGTGGGCGTGTAGAGGGTATGAGGCGAATTCACCTGCGCAACCTTCCAGCTGGACTGTGATTTATAAAGCGAACATTGCGTGCAAGTGTGTGTGCACACAGTTTTATAAATCCAGATATTTTTTTTGCGCCCGCCATTTTCGGCTTTTGGGTTTACGGGCACTTTTAGTATGAATCCTACACACTCTTTTATAAATGAGGCCCCTGATCCTTCCACGTCCGGCGAGGGGAGCTCCACCCTGTTGGGTGAAAAAGAAGGGCCTGCTCACACCCGAACAGTCTCCATAGACAATGGTGAGATGTTCCTTCGTAGCAGTATATTAAGGGTTACACCATATATTGCTAACATGCACCGTGATCACCCCCCCCCCCCCCCCTTCACTTATCAGAGCTCTAAACTTCTCCATTATATTTGCCAGTGAACTATGACGACTGAAAGAAATAACAGAAATGCAGGCGCTCCCTCAGTTTGATTGAACACATGGGTATACCCCATATGACACTGCTATTTAGTCTGTAAGTGTTTTTCTTTGCATTATTGAAGAGCCTTGCAGTCCTTTGGCATTGTATATACAGTTGGCCTCAGGCTGTACCGTGTTTGAGGACCAATGGAGAAGGGGACTGGAGATGGAAAGGAGAATGTGTAGATATACCCTTGCAGGAAGCTGAAAAAAGGGTTCAGAGAAAGTTGAGGTTGAATTTAGCTCGAGGGCGTGTGTTAATGCTGCAAACAATGAAAACTGCAAAAGAGAAAAACAGAAAGTTAACAACTTAGAAAAGGAGTGTAAAGGTGGCAAAAGGTGACAGAATGATTGCGGGGAGGAGTGGTGGAGAGAGAGAGCAGAAAAGGCGGTTAAGAGGAACAATTAAAAAGGCAAAGATGAAGGTGAAGAGATAAAAGAGGATCGGTGGGAAGGACATGGGAATGGGCCGACACCTCGTGTGTGAAGGAAGAGAAGGTTGGAAGTAGGAATGGGCGATATATCGAGTATAGGCGATGTATCTCGGCTTCTACTCTGTGCGATGTACAAAATGACTCTATCGTGAATATTCGAGTATACGTTTGTTTTTAGCCGCGGGCGTTAAATGACAGACTTTTCTCACTCTCTCGTCTCGTCTCTCCTTCTCTGAGACATAAAACAAGCGCACCCTGTTACACACGTCAGTCACGTGGTGTCGTGTGCATTATCATTGGCCCCCGACCAGCTGCTGGTGTCGGCGCTGCTGTCCAGGACCGCCCGTCACTTCCACCCCGCTTTAATTTTAACTTTCCCAAACTCGGCCTGTTTGCGCCGTGAGCTCATCTGCGCGGTTGCTATGCACAATGGACTCTTTTCAAAGCAAACCGGTTTAGTAAAGACGGGAGGGGATGTTTTCTCCTCGGACGACTCTCCGGAGAGCTGAGGAGCTGCTCAGCGCGACACGCGCAGCCGAGCATTTAGACTGATTTATGGTCCCGCGTTACACCAACGCAGAGCCTACGGCGTAAGTGCGCGTCGCCGCGTCCCCTACGCTGTACCCTACGGTGTAAGAGCTGAGAAATGTCACCTAGTGTTGCTTAAATGTGGCCACATGAAATCAATCACTATCATCAAAACAAAGTCAAACAAGACTATATGACGTCATATTTCTAAAAGTAAGTGAAAGTGATGCAAATTAAAGGAGGAGAGGATGAAACATTGCAGTCCCTACACCTACAATTTAATATAAAGGTGCTGTAAAGGCCCCTCCTGCTCAGAGCAGCTCCTCCTCCTAAAACCTGGTAAAACCAGGTAAAACCAGGACCAGAACATGTTCTTAGCAGATGTTCTTCAGACGGGGAGTCAGAGATGCAACGTGCACTTTCTGTTTTTAAATGACACTTTTTATGCTTGTGCCACTCACTGCTGTTTAATAAATACAGTTTTGGTAAATTTGACTTATTCCCCCTTTTTGCATGAAAGTTTAAAATGAGCATATATTAATGCAGTATGAACAAGAATGTTTTAATGTAGATATAGAATCATCATACTGGTGTGATTGTAGGCATCAAAGTGTTAATTCAAGGCTAAGGCAAAATATGGAGATATATATCGTGTATCGTGACATGGCCTAAAAATATCGAGATATTAATAAAAGGCCATATCGCCCATTCCTAGTTGGAAGAAGGGAAGGAAAGAGGGATACAATGAAAAACGATTATTGCTGCAAGTCCTGAGAAGAAAGAATCAAAAGAACAAAGAAGCTCCAACAGAAAACCTACATGACACAACTAAGAAACAAGCACTGCTCTTAGAGCAACGTTCTGTTCTTTTCTTTTTCAATAAAACACAAACGTCTGCCCGTGTCAGAGCTCAGAGCGAGTCTGTAAGTCCCGCTGAGACAACAGAGATACAGTGGGAGCAAACAGAGTGGCATTAGCTGAACGGAGCTGCGCAATCTAACTACTGCTGTCTGTTTGTCCCCGGGGAATGTTTAAGTCCTCAAATTCAATCTGCTTCAAGCTTAACTGCTGGGAATACATATCAAACGCAAACGCAATCACGAAAACACACGAGCAGTTTGTTCACACCAAAGCCACAGCTAATAAGGATGTTCAACATTGATTTGTACTAAGATGATTAGGATATGGCAGAAGATCAATCATTTAGTCATTTATTGAGACCTTTTTAATGAAGTTTCAGCCACTGACATGGAGGTGATTAAATATTGCCATGTGATTAGTAGACTTGAAAACATTTTTTGAATATTTGAGTAATAAAACAAGATACTCAATTTGATATTGCTTTAATGGTCTGACCATACACTTTTGCCTTATTATGTATGAAAGAATTTGACCGTAAATGATTGCTACCGCCCCGGAGCCATTAGTCTGCAGGCTCATCGTCCCCACTCAGCTGCTTCACCAAAGCATCAGTCAACGCTGAC